>NC_087176.1:2650000-2687500 GCF_035594125.1 Scylla paramamosain
CTTCTTCTTCTTCTTCTTCATCCCCCTCCTCCTCCATAAGCGAACACCACCTACTACATAATCCAACACCACCACCACCACCTCCTCCTCCTCCTCCTCCTCCTCCTCCTCCTCCTCCTCCTCCTCCTCCTCCTCCTCCTCCTCCTCCTCCTCCACTCCAATCGCTTTTCTCATCTTCCTCAAGTTTTGTGTTTCTTTGTGTCTGTCTGTGCCGCGTCGCCGTCCCCCTCACTCCCCTGACCCCCTGTTCCTCCCCCCTTTGCCACCTCCTGCCTCCCCTCCTTCATCACGGCCTTGGTAGGGGCGTGAGGGGGGGGCGTGTTGGGGGACGGGCGAGGAGCAAGGAGGTCTCTGTCTCTCCCTCACTGCCTCCCTCTCATCACTTTATATTATTTATGTGGTTTAGAGATTAACCCCTTTGCCGCAGAGAGAGAGAGAGAGAGAGAGGGAGAGAGAGAGAGAGAGAGAGAGAGCGAGAGAGAGAGCGAGAGTAAAGGAAGGAAGAAAGTGATGCAAAAAAATGATTAGATAGATAGTGATAGATAAACAGATGGAAGGAGAGAAACATACATATGTACATAAAGACAGACAGACAGACAGACAAAAAAATCATGATTCACAAATACTGTAGGAAATGTTCTCCACAAAATACCAGGAAAACAGCACCGTTGGCACCTCATTGTGGACCAGCAGTAATCACCCGCGAAAAACAATGTAGCACGAGATGAACAGAGTGAACGCCAGGTGATGAATGAACGGTAATTGCTGGCCTGTCCCTGTTTGCCTTGTGAAGAAAATGAGATGTAATACTCGGAAATACTAAAGAGAATGGCAAGAGTACCTACACACACACACACACACACACACACACACACACACACACACACACACACACACACACACACACACACACACACACTAGTTTCGCGAGTGTTAATCCGGAAAATTCAAAGAAATATTGGTGCATATGGCATGTGAACACTAATGACCCATATTCGGAAACGCTTCGTTCTCTCACTACGAGTATTTTCAAAGGTGATAGAGATTATTAGTCTGGTTCTCAAGAGTGTTTAGGGTAATGATAGGGTAGAAATCTCGTTAATCTATCATTTAATCATTAAAAAAACCCTTGAAACCCTGTGTCACTTCAATTAGAGCCTTTTTAGTGTAGTGGAGGTGCAGCCAGAAGTTTTTTTTTTCGGAATATGGTCTATAATGACGTATCTTCAGTCTGACGCTTTTAAGGGAGAACATCGATAAAGATTTGCCTGGGATGAAAGCAATATTGGTGACTGTAGTTTGGGTTAGTCTCTCTTCTCACCTTCACCTGTCTAAGTGGTGTGTTCCTTCAGTTCCTCTCACGTCTTGTTTCTGTGACGTGGGAAGGCTTGGATGCTGGTGGATCTAAACGTGTTAAATGTTACGGTGTCTAACTTTATTGTTGCTCTTGTCATAAAAGCGTCAGGTAGGAGTTGATGATTTGTGATGATGGTTTTTCACGCTTGGGCCAAAAGGTGATTTTTTCTTTCTCTTTTTTTTTCTTTTTTTTTTTTTTTTTTTTTATCTGTAACGTGAATCCACTTTGATGAGTTTTCCTCTTTGTGTTGTTGTTGTTGTTGTTGTTGTTGTTGTTGTTCTTGTTCTTGTTCGTGTTTTTTTGTTCATGTTTTCTTGTTCTTGTTCTTGTTCTTCCTCTTCTTCTTCTTTCATTCCAGGATTAGTTTATAGTCTTCTCGTAAAAGCGTCAAGTTGGAAATGAGAGATAACGATTTTTTTTTTTTACCTGATCTAAAGAATTGATAAATAACTTTTTTTTTTCATATGGGAACCGTGACATGAATTTGTTCCATTTTGACGAATAATCTTTCTTTCCAGGTTATATTTATTCTCCTCTCGTAAAGGCTTTAAGTTGGAAATTTTTTTTTTTTTCATTTACGTATTTCATTCTTTCTTTTTCTTTTTTTTCTTTTTTTTATATAGTGACGTGAATTTGCTCTATTTTGACTAGTATTCTTTCATTCCAGGCTACGTTTATAATCCTCTCGTAAAGACGTTAATTTAGAAAAAAAAATATGAGTTTACTTATTTATTTATTTTTATGACACCAGATCTAAAGATAAATGAAGGTTATTTCTTGAAAACAGTAACGCAGACCACTTAATACTAACCTGCATCCCTCCACGTCAGGCTAATTCCAGGGTTCCTCTCTCGTAAAGTGTCAAGATAGAGATGGAAAGTGATTGTTTTCTTTTTCACACCTGACTTAACGACTGAATTAAGTACTTTACGGCAACAGCAGCGCAGGTAATTTTATGTTTACGAGTGTCCTTCCATTCCAAGCAAATGTTATGGATGTTTTCCCGTCAAGCTGAGGATGAAAGATAATTGTTATTTTCTTTTTTTTTTCACCTGATTTAGACAATGAACTACGTAGTTTTACAGGAAGAGTAAATACATATAATTCTATTTTAACGAATATCCTTCCGTTCCAGGCAAATTTTATGGATGTTCTCTCGTAAAAGTGTCAAGTTGGAGGAGATGAATGGTGACTTTAAGGGGTTGAACTCGATCTATAACTTTAAATGTTACTAAAAATATAGTCATACCTGTTCCTCTTCGTATAAATCATGAAATAACTTAATAAAACATTGTGGCTCAATAAATATATAATTTCGACAATTCTAACTACTCTAAAGCACTTCCTTCTATCCACGTTTACTTTAGTAGTGAAATATTTTACTGGAAAGCTTAAGAGAGCAGCAATAATAGCTATATTCTACATAAACACCTTGGCTTTTGTCTTGTACTAAATATAATGATTCAATCACTTATGAAAACAACATCAGTGTAAGTGATGCAGTGTGTTTAACCTGCCAGTATATGCTACGTAAACATCTTGTCTTTGGCCTTGCACTAAATATAATGATCCAGTAACTTGAAAAAAAAAATAAAGATAGAAAATATTTTACTGTAACACTTACAACTACTCTATGACTTTTCCATGCCAGTGTGAGTGATGCAACGCGTTTAACTTGACAATATATTCTACGTAAACATCTTGTCTTTGGCCTTGCACTAAATATAATGATCCAGTAACTTAGAAAAAACAACAGCAGGCAGAAGATGTATTACTCTAACACCTAGAACCACTCTACGACTTTTCCATGCCCGTGTAAGTGATGCAATGCGTTTAGCTTGACAATATATCCTGGTGCAGTGCCTTCACCTCCCCTCGTCAGCCAGGGCGGTGCGGGAGGCAGGACTTGGCTCCGGAAATTCCCGGTGTTAACGTTCTGGGAATTAGACTAGAGGGCGATGAGACACGCACAGGATACCGCCTTACCGCCTTACCGCCTTCGTGGGTGCTGCGTGTGAGTGTCGCGTTGAGGGTGGCAGCGTGGGAAGGGAAGCATTATGTACTTAGGAGTCTATGATGTGTAGTAGCTTGTCTTTTGTTAGCTTTCTAGTCCGTATCCTATTCTGTCCTACCTATACCAGTCTTCTCTATGTTGCCGCTCCTATTGCGTGTTGAGCGTGGCAGCGTGGGAGGGAAATTATTGTGTCCTTGTGATTCTATGTACTTGCTGTAGTGATATCTGTGTAGTAGCCATGCCTTCCTCTTCCAGTCCCTTTGCTGTCTTGGCCTATGCACGCTGTCCTTGTAGGGGCATTGTGTGTTGTGTTGCTTGTTGGAGCGTGGGAGGCCTGAGTTTATGATGTTAGATTTCTATATGTAGTAGTTATGTCCTCTGCCAGTCAGTGAGTCCTTATCCTATCCTGTGTATACCAGTCATGTCGAAGGTGTTGTGTCTGGGAGGGGTAAAGGTGACAGCATGGGAAGATAAAGAATATGTAATGTACTTCGGCTTCTATGATATGTAGCTGTGTCTTCTGCTAGCCATCCAATCCTTGTCCTATCCTGCCCTTTGTACACGAGTCATGTCGAGGGTACTGAGTGTGTCTGGAGGGTTGAAGGTGGCAGGGTGAGAGGGTAAAGGTGATGTGCAGTCATAGTCAAAGTCGAGTAACCTGCTCTTCCTTCCACGGGGTTTTGTTTCCTCTCGCTCTCAACCAAAAAGGAAACAAAATCAATTGCCACTTTTTTTTCCAATAACTGTCAGCAAATGAGAGGACTTTAGATAGAGGCAGAACGCTACATGGGTGACTAGGCGAGTTCTCGTAATGTTTGTGCTGTTTTCTCTCTCAACATGCCAACACTAAAAGCACGAAAACTTCCTTGAGAACCCTTTAGCTTCCACTAGAGCCTCTTTAGATTCGAGATAAGGCGAGGAAACGTTTCAGAATATAGTTTATAGGACGTATCACTGTCTTGCCTGAGTCACCCAGTCAGTTTCTTGCCGTCCAGTCCTACCTGCAGTCGATACTATTGCTGCTTTGCTTGAATCACACAGTCAGTCCCTTCCTGCTTCATTCTGCCTACGGTCTATAATATTGCTGTCTTGCATGAGTCACCCAGTCAGTCTTCCCGTCCAATCATGCCTACGGTCTATAGTATTGCTGTGCTACTTGAATCACTTAGTTCCATGCTTCAGTCATCCCACGTCACTCGCTGCTCAATCCTGCCTACGGTATACAGTATCGCTGTCTTGCTTGAGTCACCCAGTCAGTTCCTTGCCATGCAGTCCTGTTGTCTTGCTTGTCACTTAATTCCTCTCTGCCCACTTCTGCTTCGCTTCAGTCACCCATTCGCTGCTCAGCCCTGCCTATAGTATTCCTGTGTTTGAGTCACCCAGTCAGTCCCTCGCGGCCCACTCCTGCCTCGCCTCTTCACCACAGGGCCAACCTCACCATAAATTCTAAAGCGAAGGTGTATGCAAGGGTTCCCAAATCTTCAATACCCACACCACACTAATCTTTCTCCTCTCCCCCCTCACATAAAGCTTCCCCCTGACTCCCCTCACCTGGATCCGACCTGCGTGACTGTCCCCATCCTGTCTGACCCTGTTTGACCTGACCTCACCCCTACTGCTGGTGATTCATGGAATGGGGAGGGAAGAGAGGGAGAGGAGGGACTGAAGGGCTAAACTGGCCATTGTCACCTCTTACTTCTCCCTCTCTTCCTCCTCCTCCTCCTCCTCCTCCTCATGCAGCTGTCCTTGGCCCTCCACCCCCATCACCCCCCTCCTCCCCTCCTCCACTCCTACGCCTCCCCCATTCTGTTGCCACCAAGCTATTAGCGCAATATTTATGTTTATCAATTTTTTTAGCTGCTCTGTTTGTTTGTGTGGTTGTGTGCCTGTTGGCTTGGTCGTTATGCAGAATGTGGTTGATGTTATTGTTTCTTTCTTGGTTCGCTTGTTGTATAGTAGTAGTGGTGGTGGTGGTGGTGGTGGTGGTATATAGTAGTAGTAGTAGTAGTAGTAGTAGTAGTAATTTGTTGTTTTTGTTGGTGATGGTGGTGGTGGTGTTGTTACTGTTGTTGTTGTTATTAGTGGTGGTGGTGGTGCTGCTGTTGCTACTGTTGTTACTGTTGTTGTTGCTAGTGGTGTTGACTACTGTTGTTGTTGTTGTTGTTGTTGTTGTTGTTGTTTTCGTTGTTGTTCGTTGTTCGTTGTTGGTGTTTGTTGTTGTCGTTGTTGTTGTTGTTGTCGTTGTCGTCGTCATCGACGTTGTTGCTGCTATTGTTGTTGTGCAAAGCCTAAACCTAACTCATCTTGACTTCTTTCCAAATAACTTTTTTTTTATTCCCTCCTTTTTTCCCCTATCACAGGAGCACTGCACTATACAAACTACAAAACCTACATTAATTTGTTCTACTTCCTCCATTCCTTACTCCTCTGCCTCCCTGCTTCCCCTCTGCATCACACGCCTTGTTCTGACATCACGCTTTGGTCATGCTAGATACCTTTATTCTCTGATTTACGGCGCTGTGTGTCTTTCCTGACGCTCCTCTTGTTTGTCGTTGTGTTGAGCATCTTGTTTTGATTACAGTGAAGTGCTTGGGAGAGTAGAAGTGTGATTTACGTGAATAGCAAACAAGTAATATTTTTTTCTTTTCTGTATTTTTTTGGAGAATTATTTTGTTTTATTTATATCCTTCTGTGATTTTTTTTAAGGTTGTTGAGTGTTCTATTTTGATTTATTGGCACTTCGTACTTTCGTTTTTATTTCCTTTTATTAGTGTTATTATCTAGTTTTATTATTTTCTAAGTTACATTTATACAAGCAGTTTTGATCAGTCCATATATATACACATGCAAAAATTGTATGTATTCAAAATGCTACAATTTCACGCTTATTATCTGTATTTTATGGTCTGTTCGTCTATTTTGAAACAATTCGTGACATTTACCTATTCATTAAGGTTTATGTATTGCTATTCGTCGCCCTGCATTTTACTCACAAATTACTCATTATGTCGTCTTTTTTTTCCGCACTTATATGCAATCAGATCTTCATTTTATCTTTACACATTTTTGTTTTCCTTTCTCTAACGTTTTTCTGTTCTTTGTTTAATGTTTTGTTTTCCTTTACCTTATGTTTTGATGTCCTAATGCCTTGCCGCCCTAGGGATTTGGTACCCTAATGTTTTGGTACCCTAATGTTTTGGTATCCTAATGTTTTGTTGTCCTAATGTTTTGGTGTCCTAATAATTTGCTGGCCTTGCTATAGTGCCTTGCTGTCCTCTCTTTAATGTTTTCCTGTCCTTTCTCTAATATATCGCTGTCCTTTATCGTTTTACAGTCCGTCTTATGTTTTGCTGTCTCAAATAGTAATTCCTTCAGAGTATAGTGGAATCAAGCAGCCTGGCAAGGGACCTGGTGATCTATGACCTCCTGTATTCCTTGCTGACTTAGGTACCTTGCTCTCCACTTACGCTTGAGGTCGTGAAGAACATCCAAGTCAGTGGTCGTGGTGTCGTGATAGCTGTTGGGTAGTTGTGGTCGTTCCCGTCTGCCGCTGCTCCTCGCCGCTCCACGCCCCTCACGCACGACCACCGCCAAGTCCTCGCGCCGCCGCCCCCACGACTCCTCCTCTGCCAGGTGGTCGGGGAGCGTGCCAGCTGCTGCCCACGTCACCAATGCCCTCCAGATCTCCTCCTCTGCCGCCTCTCGCTCGCTCTCTTCCTCCTGTTTTCCTTCATATTTCTCTTCCTCCTCTTTATTGTGCGTCTTTTCCTTCTACTCACGGCCATGTAAGAGAATGCTTTTTACTACTACTACTACTACTACTACTACTACTTTCATAAAATATAACGTTTTACATATGACACCACCACCACCACCACCTCCTCCTCCTCCTCCTTCAGTAACATTTTTCCTATAATTTCTCCTCCATCTGTTTAGAAACGTTTTACATAACACACTTCATTCATACTAGATTTGCTTAGGTTAGGTTAGGTTATTGTTAATGTGTACGTGATGTCTTGGTGTGTGTGTGTGTGTGTGTGTGTGTGTGTGTGTGTGTGGTTTGAGGAAAATGAGAACCACAATGTGTTCCAAAGATTTTTTCCTTGTTGGTGACTTTTGTTTATTGCAGAGAATATGAAGTAAAGTGATTTTGTTGGAGTTTCCGTGGTGAGTCTGTCTGTATGTCTGTAACTCTCTCTCTCTCTCTCTCTCTCTCTCTCTCGTACAGAATATTAATGAGACGAAAAATTATACACTTCAGACCATTAATAGCAGAACTGGTGATGCATGAGTGGTGGTGAGCTGTTTGTGGTGAAGTGATGGTGAGCTGAATGGTGATGACTTGTGGTGGAGTGGTGAAATAGATAGTGGTGAATTGCTGGAACTATCAATGGTGTGATGTGATGGTGGTGGTGACTGTACTTGAGTTATAGCATTGAAAAAAATTAACACCTTAAAGAAATAAAGGGTGGTGATGATAGTAGTGGTGATGGTGATTGAGGTGGTGAAACAAATCGTGGTGTTATCTCTCAACACCTGCGACTTGATAGGAGAGAGAGGTGGTGGTGGTGGCGGTGGTGGTGGTGGTGGTGGTGAAGAGTAATGAAGCGTGTGTGATGAGACGATATTTGTGGTGGTGGTGGTGGTGTGTGGCGAGGCGTGGTGGTGTGTGTCCCGGGGCGTGGCGATGTTATGGCGTGTGGCGAGTGTGTGTGTGTGTGTGTGTGTGTGTGTGTATGTGTGTGTGTCTGTGTGTGTGTGTGTGTGTGTGTGTGTGTGTGTGTGTGTGTGTGTGTGTGTGTGTGTGATGACTCCACCCTTCTTAATTACTCGCTTTTGACATGCTTACTGCTTGTTCTCTCTCTCTCTCTCTCTCTCTCTCTCTCTCTCTCTCTCTCTCTCTCTCTGGGGTGCTGGTGGGGTGGGGCCGGTGTTGCTCGATGACGTCAGAGCGACACACGTGGCCGGTGATGGGGGAGGAGTGATGGGGGGCTGGGCGGGTGGGGGGGCGGGGGACGAGCGTGGCATCTCTGGGCCCCGCTCCCTGTCAGGCTAATTCCCCGGTAACCTTGAGCAGTGGTAAGATGTGGCCCGCCGCTGACTGATGCTGGGGGGGTGGGAGGGGGTGTTTCAGGCCGGGATGTCTTTGTCGACAGGAGGGGAGCCTTGGGCGGAGAGAGGAAGGGGGTTCCTGGAGGCGTGGGAGGGGAGGGGCCCTGACCAGGTTGTGGCGGCAGCGGCGCCTTCCAGCTAACACCACTTCCGCTCCTGCAACTTCCTCCGCCGACATCTCTCTACCTCAGGAATGGCGTGTCCGTGGGGGCGGCGCTGCGGGGAGGGCTGGGGGCGGGGGGGCCGGGTGCTGCTGGTTGGGGTGGGCGCGGGGTGTGCCAGGCGGCGGGGCCCCGGGGCACGGACGGGGCCCTCCCCAACTCGGCGTGGCGGGAGGCACCTCGCTCTTTGTTGCCTCTCGTGTCCCTGGTGGGGCCTCCCCACTCCCTCCCGGCCTCCCCCGCCCCGAGTCCCTCCCCCGCGGTGGGACTGTCTCTGGGGAGCGTGGATCGCCCTGCGCTCCAGGGTGATGTAACCCTCAGCCGTCTTTCCTAGAGTGGTGCGCTGCCACAGTGGGGCGCAGAGGCCCCTGGGGTGGGTCGCGGGGCCTGTGTGGTGCGTGTGGTGGCGCGCACCGCCAGCCGTGGCTGGGCGGCTCCTCCCAAACAGTATCTTGGCTGGCAGTCTCTGGGCACCTCAGAGGAGGAGAGGGGGAGGGGTGAGGTGGGGGCGCTGGCCGCTGCTCCCCCAGCCTCCCCCCTCGTGGCGGAGGCGAGGCAGTGTGCCGCTCTCCAGCCCGCCTCTCTTCCCGGGGTGAAGGAGAGGCGGCGCTGGAGTCTCACGCCTCCTTGCTCACTCACCCACGGCCGCCTTCGCCAGCACGGGGCGGTGCCAGTGAGGGCTGCGGCGGTGGACACTGCATGGCGACTTATGGGTGAAACAATTCATGATTTATGTAACAGTGACTTACTGCATTATGTATGTAGTCACTCTAAAGATCAGCCTTACTCCTCACCTCTTCCCTCCCCCGCCCCCACCACCACCACAAACGCCTCCCACCCCCCTTGCAGCGGCAGCGTCCACTCCAGTGCAACACTCGGTCACGTGGTTGCCCCTCCCGCAGCCCCACGGTACTTCCCTGCCTTGCTGTCTTGCCTCAAGTTTATGGCCACGCTGATGACATCGTGACTCGCGGCAGCTCAACACAAACATAACAGAACGTGTGGTGGCCATCGGGACTTGGAAGGAAGTGGAGGTGGCGTTTCTCTTCAGGGCCAGACAGGGAGAATCAAGTGGAACAGGCGTAGGCGTGTCTTCCACCTGGCGCTTCTCCACCACTTGGCTGTCACCTGCCTTAGCGCGGTAACTCCCAGGATTCCCCACCTCTGGAAGTCCAAGAAAAGTCCCCCTTCACATCCACCGCCTCTTCCTCTTTCACCTCAGCTGTACTAAGTCGTACCTGCTTGCTACTGGTGGCGGTGGTATGCTTGTTGTGGTTATGGCTGTGGTTGTTACGGTTGACGGTTGTTGTTGTTGTTATTGTTGTTGTTGTTGTTGTTAGTCTTCTTATCATCTTTCCTACTAACTTAACCTACTGCTACACTATTACTACTACTAATGCTACTACTACTACTACTACTACTACTACTACTACTACTACTGCTGCTGCTGCTGCTGCTGCTGCTGCTGCTGCTGCTGCTGCTGCTGCTGCTGCTGCTGCTGCTGCTGCTGCTGCTGCTACTACTACTACTACTACTACTACTACTACTACTACTACTACTACTACTACTACTACTACTACTCGTACTGCAACAACAACAACAACTACTACTACCACTACTACTGCTGCTACTGCTACTACTACTACTACTACTACTACTACTGCTACTGCTACTACTGCTACTACTACTACTACTACTACTACTACTACTACTACTACTACTATTATTATTATTATTATTATTATTATTATTATTATTATTATTATTATTATTATTATTATTATCATTATTATTATTACTATTGTTATTATTATTACGACGACGAAGAGCATCAGTTGACTGGAGATATGTTAAGGGGGGTGAGACGGCGGGGTAAGACAAATGTGAGGATCATTATTTAGGTCTTGAGAGAGAGAGAGAGAGAGAGAGAGAGAGAGAGAGAGAGAGAGAGAGAGAGAGAGAGAGAGAGAGAGAGAGAGAGAGAGAGAGAGAGAGAGAGAGAGAGAGAGAGAGTAGGACAAATATATTTATTACTTGTTTATATTTTGTGTTTTTATTTATCTTTTCTTTATATCTTTATAGATTTCTTTCTTTTTTACTCCACTTGTACATGGAAAAAAACGCTAAAGAAAACGGAAGTTGGAAAAGAAAGAAGTATACAGAAGGATGTAGAAATAGAAAAGTGATAAGAAAGAAAGAAAGAAAAAAATTAATAAAAAAGTGGGAAAGAAAAAGAAGATGGAATAATGAAGCCTCTCTGAAACTCAACACACGTAAAGATGAGGAATGAACCACCATTATGAAACACTCCAGTCTCACTCAGCAGGCCAGTTATCAAAAGCCACAGAGATGATTACTCCAGTTATCGAGTATTCTATTAATCATTATTTTTATATTATTGATAATTTTTAGGCACTTATTTTTGTAAAAACGTCGCTCAAATATTTCTTTATTCTAAAAATAATAGTAATGATAAGTAACATCCTGTTCTCCATTTTGCCTCTGTCTCCGCGCAATCATTTATTTATTTACTTTTTATAATGCACTGGAGGTTAATGAAGGACAATAAATAAGAGTTTAAAGGTTAATCATATAGAATACGTGTTAAACTTTTCCTAAATACATGGACACACAAACAGTTTTTATGTATTATGCAGAATACGTATTAAACTATACCTAGATACATGTAAATACAAACAGATCTTATGTATTTCTTCACTAATTATACAGAATCCTTGTTAAAACCATTCATGGAAGCGCCCTCAAAAATCCTAAGAGTGCTCCTGTATTTCACACTGTGGATACAGAATACATGTTAAACTATGCCATAATACACGAAAGCACCCTTGAAAACTCCAGGAATTCTGAAATATATTCCATTATTTATACACAACCCTTGTTTTATATAAGAGGGCGCTGGTTAAAGCAACAAAAAGGAAGAAAGAAAAAGAGAGAGAGGGAGAGAGAAAAAAAAAACAGTAACAAGTTCTTAAAGTAAACTATACCAACACAAAAGCATCCATGAAAACTTTATTTACGATAGAACCGAAGTGTTAAGCTAAAGGGGAAAAAATGCCCAATGAAAGAAAAGAAAGGCCTTAAACTAAACTATGCCACAAGAAACCACCCTTGAGAACTTCACTTCTTTTTTTTATGTAGGAGGGACACTGGCCAAGGGCAACAAAAATCCAATAAAAAATAAAATGCCCACTGAGATGCCAGTCCCATAAAAGGGTCCAAAGCGGTAGTCAAAAATTGAAGGATAAGTGTCTTGAAACCTCCCTCGTGAAGGAATTCAAGTCATAGGAAGGTGGAAATACAGAAGCAGGCAGGGAGTTCCAGAGTTTACCAGAGAAAGGGATGAATGATTGAGAATACTGGTTAACTCTTGCATTAGAGAGGTGGACAGAATAGGGGTGAGAGAAAGAAGAAAGTCTTGTGCAGCGAGGCCGTGGAAGGAGGGGAGGCATGCAGTTAGCAAGATGAGAAGAGCAGTTAGCATGAAAATAGCGGTAGAAGACAGCTAGAGATGCAACATTGCGGCGATGGGAGAGAGGCTGAAGACAGTCAGTTAGAGGAGAGGAGTTGATGAGACGAAAAGCTTGAATCTTTAGTATTATTTTTTTATGTAAGAGAGGCATTGGCTAAAAACAACAAAAAAAAGGAAGAAAGAGAGAGAGAAAGAAAGGAAAAAAAAGTTAAATGACAAAAAAATAAAGGAATTAAACTAAACTATGCCGACACGAAAGCACCCTTGAGAGCCTCACTTACGCTGGAGTCTTTGGTGTTAAGCTTGTTTGTTTGTTCGTTTTTTGATGTAAGAGATGCACTGGCTAAGGGCAACAAGAAGAACGGGAGGGAGAAAAAAAAAGACACAGATAAAGAAAAGACTGAACTATACCCACACGAAGCTACTCTTACCTTACTTACGCGAGAGTCTGTAAGTGTTAAGCTAAAAAAAAAAAAGACCCACTGAGATAGATAGATAGAAAGATAGATAGAAAGAGAGAGACGGGAAAAAAGGCCAAAAACTCACCACGAATCCACCCAAGACAACCTCACTTACGCTAGAGTCTGTGTTAAGCTAGAGGGTTTGAGTTGCTGCCTTGAGTCTGAGTGTGTAGAGTGGATGCAAGGCGCTAGTTGAAGAGACCCGTTATAGCTGGCACTGTGCGTGGATGTGTTAAGAATGGGCTGCACAAATACTAAGTGAAGGCTATAATGGTGGTGGTGGTGGTAGTTGTGGTGGTGGTGGTGGTAGTGGTGATGATGGTGGTGGTGGTATGTGTGTATGAGAGAGAGAGAGAGAGAGAGAGAGAGAGAGAGAGAGAGAGAGAGAGAGAGAGAGAGAGAGAGAGAGAGAGAGAGAGAGAGAGAGAGAGAGAGAGAGAGAGAGAGAGAGAGAGTTTACAGTCTTATTCTGTCTTATTAATTCATTCATTCTTTTGTTCCTATTTTTTGTTCTTCCTTTTAATTCTTTCTCTTTCTCTTCCTACTTTTTTTTTCACTTACTTGCTTCTGTTAATGTCGTTTGTATATTCATCCGTTTGTTCTCTTTTTTTCTTTCTTCCATCCATCCATCCTTCTTCTTTTTTCTTTTTCTTTCTTTTCATCCTTCCTTCCTTCCTTCCTTCCTTCCTTCCTTCCTTCCTTCCTTCCTTCCTTCCTTCCTCTCTCTCTCTCTCTCTCTCTCTCTCTCTCTCTCTCTCTCTCTCTCTCTCTCTCTCTCTCTCTCTCTCTCTCTCTCTCTCTCTCTCTCTCTCTCTCTCTCTCTCTCCGTCTCTGTGTATCTAATCACTGTTATTACCACCCTCATACATAATATTTTAGACTCATATCCTCTCCACCACCACCACCACCACCACTACCACCTGGGTTTCCCCACGTAAAGTACACATCAAAACAGCTTCGACCTTGATTAGCTTGTTGCGTCCCATGAGTCCACTTTTCCTTGGCCATGTGGTGACTTGAGGGGCAGTGGGAGGTGCTGGGGAAGACCGTGAATATCTTAGTTTCCCCTTTGAAAGTTATCCCGGCTCTTCCCCCTCCTTCCCTTCTTTCCCCTTCCCTCTTTTTTTTTTTTTTGTTAGTGATGTGCTTCTGGTTCTTATGTGTTTAAAAAGTAAAAAGTCCCTTCCATCTATCTTCCTTTTTTCCTCGCTCTTTCTTTCTGTTATTTTTATTTTTTTCTTCTTATATTATTGTTGTTGTTGTTACTGATATTGCTGCTGTTATTTTTGGTAGTAGTGGTGGTGGTGGTGTCGCTGTTACTTTCTCCACCCCACAGCACCCAGGCAGCAGCTCCCCGCCAGTGTCAGTCACTCACCTTCGCTCCCTGGACACGCTGCATTGCTTACGAAATCACATGCTTCCACGTTTTGTTCAGTGCGTGCTGTGTGTGTGTCGTTATGTAACTATTTAGATCTTATGTACGTTTTCTTTACCATTCTTTCATTCAAATTTATATCAGTTTTCTTTTTCATCCGTTTTCTATTATCATCTGTTCATTAATTTTTTTATCCGTTTTCTTTTATCCTTCTTTCATTAATTTTTATATCCGTTTTCTTTTATCATCCTTTCATTAATTATATACCCGTTTTCTTTTCATCCCTTCATTAAATTTTGTAGACCACATAACTTAATATGAAAAAGGAAATAGGGAGGAAAGTAAAGTATGGGTGGAGAGAGAGAGAGAGAGAGAGAGAGAGAGAGAGAGAGAGAGAGAGAGAGAGAGAGAGAGAGAGAGAGAGAGAGAGAGAGAGAGAGATTAATAGAAAGAAATAAAGAAAATTAAGAAAAGAGAGAATGAAAAAGGAAAAAAAATAGTCAGAATAAAATGAATGAAAGAATAAAACTAGATTCTCTCTCTCTCTCTCTCTCTCTCTCTCTCTCTCTCTCTCTCTCTCTCTCTCTCTCTCTCTCTCTCTCTCTCTCTCTCTCCACCCATATTTACTTTACTCCACTCCTTATTTCCCTTTCCATACCATTATTGTCACTTTTCCTTCTTCCCATTCTTCCTTCATGTCTCATCCTCCTTTTCATTCATCCTTCCTTTTAAATATTCGACTCCTTCCTTGTTCTTTCACTCATATCTTCCTTTCCCTCGCCTCTTGACCTTCTGCCAGTCCATTTTCCCTTTTCTCCCCCTCTTCGTGTCCCTAGGGGCTTTTAGGGGGACAAGGAGGATTAGACCTGACCCTGGCCTGTCTATAGTGACCTGGCCTGACCTCTAGTGACGCGGGGACAAAGTGGGGTAGTCAGGTGGGTGTGGTGCTGTTGGTCGATTTTACGAATTCAATTTAATCTTTATACGCTTAAAATTTTGAGTTTCCAGTTATAGATTTGATATTTCTTGTTTTTTTTTTACGTGTCATTTTTCTTAGTTTAATATTTGGTGTTATTGTTTGTTTTTTTTATTATGTATGTATTTGTTTATTTTATCCTTCGTTTGTTTATCTCTGCACGCTTTATTTCATCCTTCGCGTTCTTGATTTTAGTTTTCATATTTGTAGCATCTGGCTTCTCGCTTTTTCACGTCTCATTTCCCATAGCTCAGTTTTCTTCTTCTTTTTTTATTATTATTATTATCTTTTATCCTTCGTTTGCTTGCCTCTATACGTTTGATTTAATTTTTGTGAGTTCTTCATTTTTATTTTTCATATTTATAGCATCTGTCTTTTTTTCATGTTTAAGTTCCCTTATCTCAATTTGCAGTGTTATTTTTAATCTTACTCTTATTTTTCCTCGTTTACTTCCCCTCATAATCTGTTTAGTATGCTATTGTGCGAATTTAAACTCCACGTGGCTGAATTTTCAACTATTTTTTTTTTTTTACCCTTTTTTCTCTTCTCTTTTTTCATCGTTTATCATCTTTTGTTATCATTCTTTTTTACACGCTTTCATCGCCCTTCGCTCTTCTCCTTCAGACCTTCACTATTTAAACTCCATCCCTCCCGTCTCCCACATGCTAATCTCACACCACCTTGTCTCTGCATCTGTCAATATCCTGGGGCTGGTGACTTCTTGTTCAGTATCCTCAGCTTCTGCAAGTCAACTGTGGGATAAAGCTTTCCTACAATCTGCAGCCATCTCTCTCAGCTGCTCGTCTACTGCAAACCATCATAACAGATTTTTTTTTATCTCTTACATCCATTTTCTTTTTCTTTTCTTTCTTTTTTTTTTGCATATTTTCTTGTCTCAGATGTAGTTCTGTGTCTGTTTGTATTCTTCTAGGGTTCTCGATTAAATATCTTTCTGTTTCGTCTTTTTCATCCATTTCTATGTCTGATTTTGTCTCTTCTTTATATATCCCCTTATTCCCTATATAGTTCTCTATTTGATTATATTTATCTGTAGCTGTCGGTTAAATATATTCTCTCTTCTGTTGGTTGTTCTTTATTGATTTCTTCTTTTGATTTTTTTCTCTCTGTCTGCTATAAATCTGTCTCTACTCTGCCTTCCAACTAACCATTTTTTGCAACATTTCTGCGCTGCACCTTGAGGCACCACGTTCAAAAGGCTCTATTTTAAGTTACACAGCTTTTTTAAGGGTGTTCTTTATGCTTCTAGTGACAGATTAACAACATTTCTACATTATGAAAAGGAGAAACACTCTTGAGAACCAGACTAATCATCTCTGTGGCCTTTGACAACAGTCTTGGAGAGAGAGCGAAGAGTTTGCATCATCTTCAGGTTGCCACTGTGCTGTATCCGTTCCTGCTTCTTCTTTCTTTTCTCTTTCTCATAGTCATCTTACCCTGTTCCACCTACACTCTCCTCCTCCTCCTCCCCCCCCACCCAGCACACTTCGCGAGCGTTAGCAGCTACTTGTGAAAATCTTATGTCCACACTAAAAGCTACCGAGGTTTGTTTGTGTGAGTGTGCTGCGTTTGTGGAGAATGAGGGAGGCTTGACATCCTGTTGACTTGTGCTTTAATTAGCGAGGGATTAATGAAGATAGTGGTGGTGGTGGTGGTGGTGGTGGTGGTGATAGTGCGTGCGTGTGTGTGTGTGTGTGTGTGTGTGTGTGTGTGTGTGTGTGTGTGTGTGTGTGTGTGATGTAAAGTAAAGTAAGGTAAAGTAATGATATAGAAACGAAACTACTGTTACTACTACTACTACTACTACTACTACTACTACTACTACTACTACTACTGCTACTACTACTACTACTACTACTGTTACCACCACCGCCACTACTACTACTACCACCACCACCACCACCACCACTACTACAACAACAACAGCGATAACACACAGGAACATTCAGGACCGTTAGAGGAACAGACACAAACTGACAAACTGGGCTGCGCAAATTATCGATCTGACTGAGAGGGAGGAAGGGGAATAGGAGGAGAGGGAGAGGGAGGGGGGAGGAGGAGGAGGAGGAGGAGAGGGAGGGGGAGGGAGGAGGAGGAGGAGGAGGAAGCATCAGATCGCCACTGTGATGCAATGTACCCCTATCACTCCCTCTTCCTCTCTCTCTCACTCAGTTTCCCCTCTCCCCCTTTCCTCTCGCGTGACAAGCTCCCTTTGCCCCAGATACACGATGCCGGCGAGGTGGTGGTGGTGGTGGTGATGGTGGCGGCGGTGGTGGTAGTGGTGGTAGCGCGTCCTGTGCCTGCGTGGGTAAGGGCGCGGCTGGCTAAGGCTCGCTCGTGCACGGGTAACTATGAAGGCGTGGCTGCCTGACTGACGTGATCCCTTTCCGTCCCCCGCCCCTTGGAAGGAAACTTTGCAAGAGAGAGAGAGAGAGAGAGAGAGAGAGAGAGAGAGAGAGAGAGAGAGAGAGAGAGAGAGAGAGAGAGAGATTAGATCTTTTCCAGTCTACGTATGTAAGATGTTGAAGTGTAATTATTAATTTTTTCGATGTAAATTTTGTTAGTTTTGTGTCTACCGCAGAGACAGAGAGAGAGAGAGAGAGAGAGAGAGAGAGAGAGAGAGAGAGAGAGAGAGAGAGAGAGACTAATGCCCACAGACACCCTCTTTATAAGGCTACAGGCTACAGGAAAGGAACAAAGCCAAACAGAACCATCGCACAAGCATCCCTGACGACGCGAGGATTACAAGGCATGACGCGGGATTTCAAACAGCAACAGATGCTTGTGTTCCATCCTGGGCTGCTTGTTTTCACCACTCCAGACTGACTTAAATAATAGAGAAAATTAACTCCAGTATAAGAGTATAGGAGTATTTTCTTTCCTATTCGTAATATAGATTAATGAGCACAGTATGAAAAGGAAGCAAGTGTTAATCTAAGTGTAGTATTGCTTATTGGGGTCTTACAAGTACTTGCTAGTATGGTAGTGTGGTGTCTAGGGACAGTGTGAATGCATGATGATGTGGTAATGTGCTGTTAGGTTAGGTGCACTGCGCGTATAGTGTAGGAGGAGAGTTGAGGCGTAGCGTGGCGGAGACAGGAACCTCCCAGCCGCCGCTCATTCTAAACCCTCGGCGTCCAGCGCATCATGTGATCGGCATTTTCCGGGGCAGGAGACACGGTTCCAGTGAGTGGGTCGCCGCGCAGTACGTGTGGAGCAGAGGGCGGCGAGCCAGTCGGGGCCTCCCTTGCTGCACCTGGGCCGGGCTGTTGTCGTGGTTGGCGGCCGAAGCGACGGGACAGTGAGGCGTGACGGGGACAGTCACTGGGTTGCCTGCCGCCCGGGGCCTCTCCGTCACACCTCCGTGATGCCACACTCCTCAGCCGCCGCGCCGCGAATCCAGATTAACTCAAACCCCGAGCCGTGAGCGCCAGGGCGGCGTTCCCGGTGTTCCTCGGCGCGGCGTAGCGTGAGAGGAGAGAGAGGAGGGTGGCATTGTGGAAAGGAAATGAGGGGGGCGAGGGAGGGAGGGACGAGACACCTGGTGGGCGAGTAGCGGTGATGGAGGGCATGGCGGGGCGGGTGCCAGCTGACCTTCACTCTTGGGCTCCTCCGCCACACTCCTGCCCCACAGTCCTTGCCCTCCACCACACCCCCTTGCCTCTGCCACCGCCGCCACCACCACTCCTGCCCGCCACCACCACCACCACATCCTCGTCTCCCCTTCCATCATTACTTAGACCTTGACTTAGCCTTCTCGTTCCTCCCTCACACTCACCCCGCCATCCTCACCTTTGCCTTGCTGTTCTGCACCCCGGCCTCTCCCCAACCTCTTCCAATATCTACCAACTTCTTTCAAACACTCCTAACCTCTCTCTCCAACCTCTTCCAGCCTCTCAACCTTTGCCAACCTCTCCCACCCTCCCTCAAGCACAGCCATCATTCCTAAGCAACATTCAGATACATAACAGACCCTGACAACTTGTAAATAAGACAAAGGTATGATACATCCACGTGTTCCAGGGATGAAGCCTGGCGCTGGTGGTTAGCTGAGGGAGTGCGAGGCGAGAGGAAATGTTTAGCCGCTCATTGCCGCTTGAAGACGCGTAAGGCAGACGATATTCACGGCGTTGAGTCAGTGTCTGTCGGTGATGGCAAACTGCGTGGGAGAGGGCGGAGGAGGACGAGGAGGAGGAGGAGGAGGATGTGAGGCGGTGTGTGTGTGTGTGTGTGTGTGTGTGTGGCGCGGAGCCAGGGAGGAGGCAGGCAGGCAGGTAGGGTCTTTGTGACGGGCGGGCGCTACCTGGGGTCCTGGATTGGGGGGGAGGGAGTAGTAGGTGCCGCAGCCGCCCTTCCTTCGCTGCCACGCCACCACCTACTTAGCCCTCCCTCCCTCCCTCCCGCCCCCTCCCACAAACACCTCCCCTGCCTCCCTCCTTCACTCTGTCACAAACATCTTTCTTCCTTTAGCATTCACACACATCTTTATATTTTTTCGTATTTCAGTCACTTCTAAACATCTTTCTTTGCCACAATCATATACACTCCTCCTTCCCGCTATCAGTCACTCACAAACACCTTGTTATCGCTTCCACACTCATAAACATTGCTGTAATTATCCTCCCACACACAAACGCCTCCCTTCCTCCACCCACACTCAAGCACCTACTTTCTTTCTGCCCCACACATACACAAATATATCTCTTATTTTTATACTCACAAACGTTGCTATAATATTACTCGCACACTCACAAGCACCTCTGTTATCTCTTCCACAATCACAAACAGCTAACGTATTTTTTCCCCTTTCTTAATGCCTTACAAACATTGGCGTACCCTTTCTCTCTAGTACATCCATCTCATACACCACTCTTCCCTTCCTCCCACACTCACATACAAGCGCCTTTCTTCTTTCCATATACATAAACAATGATATACCCTCCCTCTCTCTATCACATCCATCACATATACTCTTTTTCTCCCCTCCCTCCTTCCCTCCCTCCCTCTCTTATTCACTCACAAACCACACCTTCCTTCTATGCTCACAAGACAATACTTTCCCTACCTCTTTCACGCTTCTCTTTCATTCACTCACAAACTTTCTTTCTACGCGTACAAATGCTTCTTTCCTCCATGACACATGCACATACGTTTTCTCCCTTTGTCACACTCCTCACTCCCTCACACATTCACACACTCACTCACCAAGCACATATTTCTACGCTCACAAACATCTCTCTTGCATTGTTATACTTTTCCTTCATCTGTCACACTTCCCTTCCCTTCATTCACTCACCAAGCACACCTTCTTTACACGTTCACCAACACCTCCCATCTCCCTCCCACAAATCACAAACGTTCACTCAACGTCACCAGGTTGTCAACAATACCGCGTCTCCCTTGATACTTGTGTCCAATTATGTCTCGCTTGTTTTAGCTCAAGGAAACCTGATACCTGTCGAGATTACGTGGAGAGATGGATAGATACTTGCTGGTACGTATATTTCAAACTTCTAATCCATCGCACCGTTTTTCTAAGTGAGAATATATTGTAATACGTGGCTGATAATGAGTTTAAAGGACGCATATATTCATTCAGCGTCTCTAAACTGACAAAACGAAGCTGTAGTTAAACTTGTACGAAACTTTCCTCTTTGCTTACTATTTTTTTTTAACATGGAAAGCAATCGAGACAAAAAAAAAAAGATGAAACCAAGTGGCGGAAAGGATGGCGGACGGAGGATGAGGGAGAGTGAGGGAGGGTGAGGGCGGGCATTGCAGGGTGGTAATGGTGATGGTGGTGGAGACAGGATAAAGGTAACGGCTGCAGGGCGAGGTTAGCTATGGCAGGGCGAGGGAGGGAGGGGGTGGGGTGGAGAAGGGAAGGTGAATGTGGAAGAAGGGCGGTAGTGGAAACGGAGGTGGACGATGGACTGGGAATGATGGAAGTGTAAGTCTAAGTGGAAATAAAATGTTAGTGGAAGGAAATAAAGAGGAAGATTAGTTAGTGAAGGCAAAGAGGATGAAAGTGGACGTTTATGTGGATGAGTAAGTGAAATGGAGACAGGAAAGGTAGTAGTGGAATAGATTCAAATGGACTTTTAGGTGGTGGAAACAGAGATGATGCTGGTGTAAGTGGATGAAGTGTAAGATTGGTTATATAGTAATGACAGAGAGGATAGAAATGGAAGTTCATGTGGAAGAAGGGTAGTAGTAGGTGTAGATCTAAGTGGACGTTTAGGTGGAGACAGAGGGAGGATGCTAGTGGAAGCAGAGGTGATTAGGCCAGTATCCTTCCTACATAAAAAAAAAAGACGATGTAAGCAGGAGAAAGAGTAGTGGAAGTGATTTAAGTGGAAGGGTAGCAGGATTATGTGGATGGTCAGTGGATAGTAGAGATGGAATGAGGATGATGTAAACAGTAGCAAGAATAGAAGTGGAAAAAGTAAAGTGGGAGAAAAACGAGTATGTGGATGGTGGTAGTGGAGTGATGATGGTGGAAGCAGGAGTAAGATTAGTAGTGGAAGTTAAGTGGAAGAGCAGCAGGATGGGTAGTGGATGGAGGTGGTGAAGTGAAAATGGTGGCAAGAGTGGAGTATCGGTAGGTGGAAGCAGGGTAACGTGTATGGCTGCGGTGGAGGCGGGTTAAAGGGGACGGCAGGGTGGTGGTGGCGGTGGAGCGAGGGTACTGGGAGTGGTGGGAAGCAGGGGGCAAGGTACAGGGGGCAGGGGGCAGATACAGGGACGTGCTCTACCACTAGGACACAGGGAAGGAGGGGTCAGGGTGGTGGCGACTCACCCTTGTCCTCGCCGTGCCGTCACCCTGCCTCCCGTCACTCCCAAGTCTTCCCTGACCCTCCCTCACTGCACCACACCTCCCCACTCCCAGGCCCTGTCCTCCTCTCGACCATTTGGCGCTTCACAGTCTGTCCCTCTTCTACTGCCTGTTCTTTTCCTACAGTCTGTTCTTCTTCTCCCTCTACACAATTTCTTTTTTCTACAGTCTGTCTTCCTCCCTCTACAGTCTCCCATTCCTGTAATTTTCCACATATTATTTGACTTCCTCTGCCATTTTTTATTATCCATACATTCTAGTACTCTTCTTCCTCTGCAGTCTCCCATTTTCCATTCTCTCGTGATTAACTTCATATTTACTTTTTTTTTCTTATCAGTATGTTTTAGTACTTTCCCTCGCCACTGTATTCCCTCCCTTCACCCATCTAAAAAAAGTCTCCCATTTCATATACCCGTCATGTATTACCCACTGTTCTACTTCCTCTTCACCGCAGTACTCCACCCCTTCACTCCACGTCAGATCCTCCTCCTTCTCCACAATGCCCACTTCCCCATCACAACACTGCGCCTCCCTCCCCCGCTCCTCCTCCTCCCCGTCAGGTAATAGCGCCGCGGGGCTTGACCTCTCTCTAGTTTACTTTCTCTCAAGGGGAAGCAAACGGCCATACACACACACGGCACTACGAGGCGCGGCCGGGGTGACCACTCGTCCTTTCTTTCTCAATTTCACTTTGCTTGTCTCTTAGGGATCTCCCACGCAAGTGTGATGAAGGATCTTTACTGTCCCTACTGATGCTCTTTCTCCTCCAGCGTCTCTTATTTGTCGATCACATGGCGTGGCAGCGTTGTATCATTAGATTAATTTAGCCTCGGTGTGCATCAGGGAGCCGAGGAGGGCCGGGAGGAATAGGCTGGGATGAGGTGGTCCCTGGGGGCAGCAGCAGCAGCAGCAGCAGCAGCAGCAGCACACCTGTCGCCAAAGGGATGTTGGACCACCTCGCTTCCTGTCCACTGTTGCACACGCCGTCGCCCCATTGTCTTGTCTCGGCGTGACTCCAGGTTCCCATAGTCCCCTGGGTGGGGCGCCGGCACACCCCTGGATGCTTTCTTGCCTTCTTTTTCAGCGTTATTTGTACCACCTTTCCTGTGCTTCACTGTTATGGTTGTCATAGAGGTGGCTATTGTCTGGCTGGTGGAGGGTAGGCAGGTGTTTCACGCATGCCCAGTTAAATCTAGTTATAAAATTTGAGAAGAGGAGACTATGTAGCCGTGAGAGCGTAGGGAAGACATCAATTAGTGTAAGTAGTGATCCAGAACTCCCCGATCCTGGAAGAATGTCTGCGAGAGCCTCTTATTACAGCCACAGTAATAAACAGTCAATATTATAGTCTTTGTAATTTTGTGTTCATGTATGTTTTAGCTGTCTGGTGGTTTATCTATTTTTATGTTTAAGTTATATTTGAGATCAGCTGGGTGAAGTGCATAATTTTACATTGGTGATAGTGATGGGATGCGATGGAGCGGCGCCTGCCTCCCGTCCCCGCCCTTGGTGCGACGCGACAGCAGAGAGAGGCGGCGGTCCTGTGGCAGCGGCGGGAATCACATCCTGCAGCATTACCACCGCCGCAGCGGACCTCGGTGACTTTGTTCGCCCCTCATGCTGGGCTCTACCGCGCCACTTCCGTCTTACAACACATCCCTGGCATCCTGTCTCCTCTTCAGGCACGTCCTCAGCCCTGCGTGCCTACACCATGACGCCGAGGCAAAGGCGGCATCCCGGTGTTGGGTGCTGACCCCCCCCACCACCCTTCCCCAGGGACTCGGAGCCAATAAGAGGCGGGGACAGTATTGATTAATTGAGAGCCATCCTGGGAGGCCGGGCAGCCTGCTGCCCCAGCGGGCCATGTGGGGATCACAGGATATGAGACAAAGCGAAGCCCTACTCCAGCAGCCTTTGTTTCCAGATGACTATCGCTGCGCAGTAGAACATGATCCTGGCACCGTCGCCCACCTCCTCCTCTGCCAGCCTTGCAGGCATCCAGGGTGGTCTCCACTTCCTGAATTATGTTCATATGTACAGCAGCCTTAGAATGATAGCTTTGTATAGATTCATTAGGAAGGTTGAGGCCAGGAAGGTGTCACGGAGGTGCGTTGCTGCCACGTGTGTATGTCCGGCCAGGCAGGTGAGCCCAAGGGCCGCGCCTTAATCCCGCCCGTTGTCTCTACTTGGAAGCCGCCTTAGACGTCTTGAGAGTACTCGATGTTATTCACCAGCCTGTTAACTCTCTGAGCAATGCCTATTTTTTGTGCATGAAATAACTGAGCCATGTGTTTATGATCTATTCTTATACAATGACTAATGCAGTGCAAAAGGCAGCGTCTGTTATGCCTGTTGACTGGAAGCAACGAAAATCGCGATTCTGAGCAAAAAACTGATGGCGCCTAGTTGAAGGCCACCAGGGATAAATTTCAAGTTCTTGATAATGACACTGTAATAAGAATCTCACCCCCAGCTCATCGTGTTTTAGCGATTACTAACCAAACAAGAGCACCTCTAAAGACATCTGGCAGCGAGAGAGTGTAGCCCAGGTGCGGGCTAGTATCCCTCTCATGCCCGCAGGCCACGACGCGTCCCCCTGCGCCTCGGGAAGCCATACGCTCTCCTTAATCTTCGATCACCCGCACCGTTTTCGTTCACATCAGTGTAGGATAGATGCCACTTTTAGCCAGTTGAGAGAGATATAGGCACTACTTCTCTATTATTCTGAGTTGTTTGTCAATAGTACTTCAAAAAAGTGAAGAAATTACCATATTATATAGTAGAGGAAGGGCGTGGTGTGGCCTGGAGTGTTTGAAGTGCGGGCGGTGCGGGGTGGTGGTGTACGCGGGCAGCGCCACAGTGCCATGCGTTGCCATGCGTCGCTGCGTGCCACCCGCCGCCACTCACTCGCCGACCGTCACTTCTCCTGCACACACCGCGCTGGTCAGTTCTCGGACAAAAGCTCGTTTAAGTCTAGTTTTTAAGTGTTATTGGTCTTGTCTCGTGTTGCCGTGGATATATGGAGTATTTTGCTGTACTGGTGGGTGTTGTTGGCGGCGTGTAAACATTGGCGTGGACATTACTGGGACCACTATTGTTTGTGCACACCGGGGCTGTTAGCGTCCCAGGTAATTGTGTTGTGAGATAGACAGATAGGTGAGATGATGCCCCAATTTGCAGCACCGAGGAACACAGTCTGCCACCACACCCTCTCCTGCGCCAGGTCGATGGCAGTGAACAGCTACGAGTGTTACAAAGAGAAGGAGGAGCTGGCAGAGACCCAGTTCGAGTGACTCCATCCAGCCGTTCCAGGTGGTGTTGCCAGAAGCACTGGAAAGATGGAATTAACACTTTAACACTGTTTTTGCCCGCCCTGGATCTGGAGACATGATATTGGTGAACTGCAGACGTTGTGTCGATTGTTTGGTGATCACGTACGTGGAAGTGTGGTGGTGTTTCGTTTATAAAAGAGTCCATGGTGTTGGCAGTGGTGGGTGCCGTGAGGGCCAGGTGTTGGGTGGCGGTGTGGCGGCGTGACTCAGGCTGGGCACACACTCCTCCCCCTGGCTGTCTTTTGTTAGCACTCAGGGTGTGTTGTGCCTGCCCGCTGCACCACACCAACCCTCTCCAGTGGTGCTGCCCTGTAAGGAGTGTGTGCTGCAGTGCGTGGTAGTTGCAGTGCCAGCTATTGCCACTTAGCTTGGTGCAACCTGTTGATCGTTTAGCTTTGCATACCGGATACTTTGCTGTACGTGGTGATGACGCTTGGTACTTCTGTTGTGCTGGTTACGTCACCTCAGTGTGTAGAACATGTACTACAATATATATATATATATATATATATATATATATATATATATATATATATATATATATATATATATATATATATATATATATATATATATATATGAACGGTGGGGGGGGCGATGGAAAATAACGCCAATAATGATGGTGGCAATAACGTATCAGAAGTGACTGGTGTGATTCGCAAGTGCAGCCACAGGGATGTAGTACGTGGGCATTAATTTCAGAAGCGTGTGAAACTTTTTTTTTTTATGATTTATTATCATTACTATTATTATTTTTATTATTATTATTATTATTGTTATTATTATTATTATTATTATTATTATTATTATTATTATTATTATTATTATATTTTTAGTTTCCCAACAAAGTGACTTATTTATATTTGTTTGCAGTTGAAAATAGGACAAGTTTTAATGATAAAAAGATAATAATAAGAATAAATAACCATGTTAGTTTGACAGTTTGGAAAAGAAAGTATATCCATATTAGGTTTTGAATTTGATGTAATTATTTAAATATTTGTTAGTGTGTACATGAATTGATAGATGCATGATTCATACAGTTATTTGAAGGAAACATCATAAAATATACCAGTTTTCCAGTCTCAACTTTTAATTAAGAGATCTCAATGCACTGTATAGTATTGCATAAAGTCATGTGTACATATTTGTATATCATATGTACATATAAGTAGAAGGATGTCCTGTAACTTTTGTCAAATTAGACACAGTCCTAAAATAATCTAAGTAATTTATATGTTCTTACAGATTATGTGGTGAGGGTTGAGAAAACATGGATCCTGAGCAACAGTTCTGTTTGCGCTGGAACAACTACCAGTCAACACTCCAGCATGTCTTCCACAAGCTCTGGGTGGCAGGAACGTTTGTGGATGTCAGTCTGGTGGTGGAGGGCCGACGGCTGGACTGCCACAAGGTTGTGCTGTCAGCATGTTCCTCCTACTTTGAGCACATCCTTCGCGACCACAGCAGCCACCCACACCCTCTGATCCTGCTGCATGACCTCCCCTACTCGGCTGTGGAGGCCCTGGTCACATTCATGTACCGGGGTGAGGTCAATGTGAGTCAAGAACAGTTGGCTGCACTCCTGAAGGTGGCAGAGACTCTGAGAGTTAAGGGACTGGCAGACTCTGGTGCCATTAGTAGTTTCACCAAACGACAGCTGCTAGAACGCTGCATCCCCCTCCTGGAGCATGCACCATGCATCCCCCCACCACCCAGCCCAGCAGTGAACAGCCTGGGAGCGGTGACAGTCCCAACCACTTCCATCGTCCAGCCCAGGATGACCCCAACAACAAGAGTTAATTTAGGTAAAACTGGTTCAAGTGTGCTCAAGAACCTGTGCAATGGAGGTGTTAAGAGAGTGGAGTCATTCGGCCCAAGCACAAGCCCTGGTCCCAAGAAGAAGAGGCCCCGTTCAGAGGAGATGATCCCTGCTATGACCCCTACCACTTCTCTCCCCTTGAGTGAAGTGCCACCAAGTGAAGCATCTCAACCCTCACCAGAATCTTCCACAACACCTACTGAAGTAAGGAATTGCTGCATAATTTTTAACTGAATTACCTTGCATGACTAATAACATTTTCAATATGTTAATAATTCTTGTGACTCAACTAAACAATGTGTTTATTTCTTCCTCAGACATTCAAGCAAGAAGCCGCAGATGAGACAGATGGAGAACTCCAGATAGATGAATCTGCTGGCCAGTCCCCTGTTGAGACCCCGGAGTGTGATGCCAACTCTATAGGTAAGCGGTGAATCTTCTTTGTCCAGCTTATTCTTGTTGACCTTTAATGTTGACTCTGCTTGCACAAAAAATATGTTTCTATTATGTGTCTTCTTGCTTTTTCCCTTTCAAGGTAATACAATATTTTCTCTTTTATTATGGATGATGTCACCTCAGAGAACCATTATATCATGCTGCCTCCTTACTTGTCACATACACCAGGAAGTATATTGACCCTTGCTCTGTTGCAGTTCATTATTAATGGATCAATAATTCTCGTGGATTTGTAACCTCTTGAAAGTTGAAGACAATCAGTTTGCCTTCATAAAATTTTTTGTCAGAAGAAATATTAAAGTTTTTTGCTATGTCATGCATTTGGTGCTCATCTCTTGCCTCCTTGGCCTTTGAACATGTGGTAAGTTGTTCACTCACAAATTTAGAACAATAGGATCATGCCAGTTCATCATTTACTAATCAGTTGAAATGGTGCATGAACATCTGACTTTATTGAGTTTATTCACCATGGGTGAAGTTCATGTCTTGATACAGAATTTCTAAAGTAATTGAATGCAGAAACTTGAATCAGCCACCCAACACAGTCCATTGCTATCTTGTTTCTGTGACTGACATGCAGTTGACATCAAATTTTATTGCTTTGGTCATAAAGGTTTATCAAGATCTGCTTATTTGAATGCTTACATAATAATCAAGTATGCATGTAGTAGTTAATAATATCATGCATCAAATGATATTCATTAGAACTTTGGGAGCATTGCACTACACAGACTACAAGCATGTTAGTCTCATCACCAGAAAGCAGAACTGTTTTGTTATTTTACTGTCGTTCTTGCATCTTAAAGTTAAGTAAGTTGAGGTTACATTTTGTTCTGCACATGTAATTTCTTAATACTACATTAATGTTTGTCAGTGTTATTCACAGTTTCTACTCTTGTGGAAAAAAGTACTTTGTAGAGTTGATGTCATGACAGCAGAGAAGACTTGATCATTCCAGTAGCTAGAATATTGTTTTCAGGAGGCATCACTGACATATCAATACTAGGATAATCTGAATCCAAGCAAATGGAATGTTACTGCCTGTGTTACCATATAATTAGTTGCAATTTTCTGTATGTTGTCTTCTCACCCTTGACAAATGTTGATTCTACCATATTCCAACAGGACCTGATGCAGAGACAGAGGCAGAAGATGAAGAGTCTCACCAGAGTATTCCACAGGAGGTCAGTTCTGTTCAGAAGCAGGATGTTCCTCCACTCCATCTCAGTGAGGGCACCACCACCCTTCCCAAAGATGGCCTGGAGCATTCTCAGCCATTCACCCACCTACACCAAGGACCTCTGGATGGTCTGCAGGGCAAGGAACGGACTGGCAGCATCGGTGGTAAGTCTTGTGAGAGGACCTACACTCACTTGGACTTAGAGGAAGGTATTGAGGCTGTTCTCCTCGGGCACCTTACTCCAGCCAAAGCCATTGCACAATACAGAATTCCCCGCAGAACCTTCTTCCGTCGGCTGTCAGCCGTTAGGAAGAGCAGAGGAATACCTTCTGCTAAGGAAAATGCTGCTGATCATTTCCTCACAGCTACAGCCACAGTTGGTGACACAGCCTCCCAACTCATGCTTCCTGTCTCAGACTCGGACTCCTATGCTTCCTCCCTCAAGATCAAGTCTGACCGGCCTGTGTTGATAGCTCCCAAGGAAGCTAAAAACAAGGGCAAGAAGGGGGATGGAGTCATGGCTCCAAATAATAGTTACTTTTCCTTGCTCAACTTGGCTGCAACTAATAACTATGATGCTTACCTTAACTACCTAAAGCTTGTGGCACAACAGGGTGACAATGGCAATCACGAGGAGATCCTTGAGGCACTGAGGAAGGGTCAAGTCAAGGAGGGCAAGCCAGCCGTGGATGACAACAGAAATGTGTCAGAGGCAGCCCTTGCCCTCGTGTCTCACAACGTGTCGGCTGAATAGTGTCTACTTGCCATCCAGTCGATTCCTTCTTTCCTCAGTGAAGTGGTGGAACACTACTTCTGCCTTGGGCTTCCTATAGAGCCTGGTGCCAATTGCAACTAACCATTCCATACAACATTCCATTAATTTTAAGGCTTCTTATTGTATATACATTTATTTAATTGGATGGGCGCATATATGATATTCTTCAGCCAAAGCATATCCTGGATTTTTTTTTCTCTTTTTTTTCTCTATTGTACATTATTTATTGTATTTTTCCTATGAAGCTATGGATATAGGTATGTTTTCAGTATTATCCAGTTTTCATGATTAAGAAGAAAGTAATGTTACATGATGTCCTTTTTTGATGTTCTCTTGTGAGTTGTTCTTTTAGAAGGCTTGAATATTTTAGGAAATGATTATTTCAACTTTTCCTCAAGCTGTTTAGAAATTCTTCTTAAGCATGTTGAACTCATGGTATTTGAATTTGGTATTATGTGGCAGGTAGTCTAATAAGGAATCTACTGCTCTTTCTAGACCAGCTAAACATGGGGTAACCACACCTTGGTATACTTGGGGTAACCGCCCAACACTGAAGTCTCAAAAACTGTGATAACATTTGGTACTTTATACTAATCATACTCAACTTGCACATTTGGCCTTCTCAAGTTGCTCTCTAGGATAAGTACATAGCTCCAGTGAGTCATGTGGAGGGCAAAGCAGTTTCTGTCTGCCACATGGATCTGTCTGTGCCTTGTAGATATTGGATACTTAGGTCAGATATTGTAGGTAGGGTTTTGCTTTTTCTTTCTTCAGATGGTGGTGGTCTTCCAGATAGGTTTTGTACTTAATGTAAGGCAGCTCTGTGAAACGTTGCCGTGGAGTATCTTCATGTTTTATTTATTTAACCTTTTTGTTTTTTTGTTGTCCAGTGCCTGGTGACAAACATTTCTTCAGGCTAACTCGCAGGATTAGGTTCTTTCCCGTCCTTGAATAACTTACTTGCTGATGAGTGGAATGTGGTGGTGAGAGGAAACAGGAGGAAGCAAAAAACACTTTATTCTCTGATGTTTTGCCTGTTGCCTCTTTTTCAGCTGAAGCACTGGAGAATACTTTCCTCTCTCACATTCCATTCACTTGCCATCTTACATTAATAATTAATCTCAAATGCTTTGTTGTACTCTTGTGTTTGTAAGCATTTTTATGTAGATTTACTTGATTTGCAGTCATCAGACGGAACAATTCATTAAGGTCATGCCGTAATTTCTCTCACCTAAGCAGCAGCATTGACTACCTGTTCTATATGATCAGCTCTACAGGGCTGTGTTTAATTGCAAAACTTTTTTTTCATAATCTTCCCAATGCAGTTAAAATAGAACCAGTTGTCTTTTGGTTCATGTAATATGAGTAATGCATTTTTACAGCATTTTTTAGTATTTTATTGTGGACTTTAAGGAAGTGTTTTAAAATTTTTTTCTTGAGGTTTCATGTTTAATAGTAAAGAATATAATGATATTCCATAGCCTTACTTTTGATGAAAGGGGTGCTTTGCTGTTGTGTGACTCCACAGTGACAGCCACAGGACTGAGCATCAAGCAGAACTGCCTTACAGAATCTTTCTTTCCTGGTTGTGGGATACACTTGTACCTGTAGTTGCTCAGCTGTCTTAGAATTAGGCATAAAGTAGTTAAGCTGTTAGGAATTTGCAGGCATTGTTGGTCAGTATTTCCCCCCTCCCATCGTCAACTGGCTTACTATTAACCGACAGTTGGGTTAGCTGGTGCCTCAATGACTGTAAATTACTGTACTTGAGTAATTTACTTTCTTGACCACTTCAAGGATATCTTTGAGCCATGTGCTGCTCTTGTTCCTATAGTGAATATTTTACTGTATCACAAGTGTCATTGTTCATATACTTGAGTAACAGGTACAACCCTGCCATGGTAACCAGTACTCAGTGTGATGGTGACAGGCACTGGGGAGGGAAGCCGGCATGTGTGAGCCGGTCAGTTCCTCAACCAAGACACTGTAATGATGCAACTTGACATGGCTGTGATGAATGCATTCAAAATGCTCCATATTTCATATTTTATCTCAAATTCTAGAACACATAACTTTTTTTTATAGTCAACTGTAGCTGAAGGCCATTGCCTTGAAATATGCAAACCTTTACACGTCACAAGCTAACTTCTGCATGGAATTTCTCCTACATTGTATTTTAGATATAAACTGATCATGTGCTTCCAGTTTCTCATGCAGTGTGGGAATCTGTGCTGCTGTGGGTGTAAGTGTGCTGGACAGTGCTGGTCACTGTGGCCTTGGCCACCACATGACCAGAGTGGTGTGTGGCACGTCCCATTGTGAATGTTTCTGTCTACCCCCCATCCCTGATCCCCCAATCATTGTGTGTAATCCCTTCATGTGAGTGTTGAACCCTCCACCAGACAGTGAGCTGTGTGCTGGTGGCTGTAGGATTCCTGGTGGAGAGTTCATTCTTGGTGGCAATTATCTCTTGCTCATGTGTGGATTGAGTCTGTGGGTAATGAAGGCAGCTAGGTTATCTGAGGAAGTGCAAATAACCTTTCAGTGTTTTGTATTGAAACAGTGGCATTAATAAGTTAAGGTAAAGGTTAGCGATCTCATTATTTACATTTATGCCTAAGAATACTACATGTTAGTGGCATCTGTCCTTTGCTTAGCATTATCTTGGTACCTGCAATAGCTGGCAGCCCTAAACTGTTTGTATTTTTTTTCTCTGGGCTTTCAGTTATACTTGCTAAAGCAGATTTGACTTTGTTTGTATGTTATGAAGACAGGGCATTGAGTGCATGTTCTTGTATTCCAGTTGTCCTAGTTATTGCTGGGATGTCATCTCATGAGAGTGTACTTACACAGCCTGTATGCATGCAAGCATCAGTATACTATGGCATGAAAGTAGCAATACTGTATTATAATTGCCTTTTGGTGTAAAATTATCTGATATGTACTTAAGATCTGATAAGAATCTGTGATAAAAGGTAGCTTCTCTGTGCTTGAATACATTCCATTTTTTGCCTTTTGGTAAAACTGTACTATTCCATTCCATTCCACTCCCTGTGATAAAACATTTGCCTTGTATTAACATATCTGCTGATATTCCTAAAACATAAGAACAGTCCCAAGCAAATTAAGCAGAAAATATAACATTAATTACTATATAAATATATAGAACTTAAGTGACCTTAACATTTACTGTAACATTTATATGGAAATTTAAGTGCTTTTGTATGTGGACAGATTCCTTTACTATAAAGCTGGCGGAGGTGAGCCAGACATTACTTTGTGAGACCCGGGAACCAATCCTTCTGGTCTGGGGCGGTTAGAAGTCTTGTATTTTTCTACAAGTTTCTGAAGATTTTTCAATAAAAGATTTTCTAGGAAATGTGTTTTGCTAAACAGTAAACCCTGAAGTGTTTCATCTGATGTGGTCTAGTAGGTTTCATTCTCTTACCTCTGTTTTCTATTAAAGTATGCTGGCCTGGAAGTCTGCTCAACCCTGTCCATTTTTCCTTGGCAAGTGGTGATGGGGATTTAAAGGTGCAGCAAAAGGAAATGACTTTCAAACAGAATGTTTGATGAATGGAATCGACTCAATAATCAGTCATTCCAAGTCATTAGGGAGGTTTAAAAGAAAAGATAGACAGATTTATGGATGAGGATAATAGTGGAGATTGGCAGGTATGTACAGTACATTTTATGCAGGGACTACCTACCACATGTAGGCCTGATGGATTCTTGCAGCTTTCCTCGTTTCTATATTTCTTATGTTATAATGTTCTTACTGAGAAAATAAGACCAAACCTTGTACAATACTCTTGGCAAAGTCTCTCATATTTCCATAGGTGTGAATGACATCTTATAATTTTTTTATTTTTTTTTTTCAGGATGAGCCTTTCCCATTTTCCTTTTACTCAAAGTCTGTAGCACCAGTGCAGATGTAAAGTTGTACTTGATGAATATCTCTTAACAAAACTTTTCCCTAAATATCTGACATTAGAAAGTTACTGCAGCAAGGTGGAGTCACATATAGACATTACTATAAAACCAGTAAGAATTAGAATTAAAAAATTATTATTATTATTATTATTATTATTATTATTATTATTATTATTATTATTATTATTATTATTATATTTTACTGATAATTTTAGTATTACTGCTACTATTTTATTTATTTACTATTTATTTTTCAGGGAGTTTTTTCTCACTCCTAGCACTCAGTTTTTCCAGCACCTGGTAGTGTGGTGATGTTCTGAATTATGAGATCCTTTTTTTCTTTTGATAAACACCATGACATATAATCACTTGGCTTCTAATGACAGTAAGACACTTGCACCTCACTTAGGTAACTAGACGATTTTATTGAACGAAAATATAAATACAGGGCACTGAGAGATTTTAATTATTCTTCACGTCTTTGGCAGTTTATGGTTGATGTATATGCTTATAAGATACCTAAGTTACCCTTCACCTCTTGTGTTTTCTTATACTCCACACTTTGCTCCACAACAGTTGAGACATTAGCAATCAAAATGACTTTAGGCTCTCAAAATATATATCGCGTATGCACCCCCCCCCAAAAAAAAAAAAAAAAAAAACTTTGGAAACAGGCTTCGTTGTAATAAGGAAATACTTAGGCTCGGTAAATAGATTTCTGACTATATCACTGCATGAAGCAGCACACAAGAAAGAGGCTTCTCCTTTCCTCGCCTCCACGAGTACACATACTCGTACATATATGTATCTCTCTCTCTCTCTCTCTCTCTCTCTCTCTCTCTCTCTCTCTCTCTCTCCTGGTAAAACAGTGTGGCATCAAGTAGTGGTGCATCGTCACCCAGAGACAATAGAGAGCTTTGAAAGGATATTAGACACATTTATGGATAAAAATGTGTAGGCATGAATAGAATATTACTTTTACAGGAACTGCCATGTGTAGGTCTACTGGTTTCTTGCATTTTCCCTCCTGGTTTTGGGTTTTTAGGTAAGCTCCATCCACGTGACGTATTTTGTCCAGTGTTTCGATGTCCTGAAGCTTCGTTACTTGGAAGGAAACCTGAATCCGTCGAGGTGCGTGGGACGATGCGTGGCAGTGGCCAGAGGCAGGGAGGGAGACTGCTCAGGCTGGGAAGTGTGGGACAGGGGGAGTGGAGGCCTGTTGAACTCCGTGGCCTGCAGACCGCCTGACCTGGACACATCATTCCCTAGGCTGGCACGGTTAGTAAGGCTTGTAGGGTTGCGTGCGTCCAGTATTTCACCGAACCTGCCCTGAGTGTTGGTGGGCAAGGAAAGGAGCCTGTGCAAGGGATGTGGGTGGTGAGGATGGTGAGGGAGACGTGGCCTGTGACTGAAGGTCCCCGTGAGCTGGATGCGGGTGTTAGGCGTGTGCGGCGAGTGGCGGTGCGCCCCCGGCTCATCGGAAAGCAGGCTGGCCAGGCGCAGCAGGGGTGCCAAGTCGTGCCTGGCCGGAGCCTGAGCCAGGAGTGGGTGCAGCCCAAGAGCACCCTGTAAAATGCCCATCTGGCCTCCTCCCAGCTGACTGGAGGCTCCCAGCCTGCCCAGCCTGTTCACGGCGGGTAGCATCCCCAGCAGGCCTGGGTTAGCCAGCAGCTGTGTGCCACTCAGCCCCGTCCCAAGAGGCGAGAAGGGCGCCCCCAGCAGCCCTTGATTCCCTAAAGTGTGCAGGGGCGAGGCCAAAGCCTGGGCACCTAGATTGTTCTGCAGAGATGAAAATGGCAAACCTTGCGACTGGAGACCAAGACCGGGGATGTTAAGAGACTGAAGCTGGCTCGGAAAAACGTGCGAGTTTTGCTTCTGAAGGAGCTGTGCCCACAGCGGCTGATGTGACGGCGACTCCACAGCTGCAAGACCTTGACGGGGCTCCAGCTGCACGCTCACGTCGCCTCTTGTCTGGAAACATGACTTTCTTGTACTGTATGTTATTTTGCATGCTAAGGTTGTTGCTACAGGCACAGACAAGTGATAAATTCAGACCTTTAATATTTACAGTATGTGTGTGTGTGTGTGTGTGTGTGTGTGTGTGTGTGTGTGTGTGCAGGGACGCTCATACAATATGGCATCTATGTAGAGTAACTGAGCCTCTTTCTCCCATCTGCTATCGGTCTACCTAAAGAAAACGTTTAAATATCGCAATGGACTTACATGCAGCCCGTGGGATTCCCCTCCCTTCCCATAAATCCATGAGTCACGGCAGGTGCCATTCTGCGTATTTCTGCTTGAAAACTTTTCAGTCTTATATAATTACCTCTGATTACATATAAATTTCTCTTATAATCCAGCTTAAGCTTTCACTGTGTCTTAGGAGTAATCCAAGCTCTGGTTAATCCATTGAACATTGTGTATGATTTGTTTTCCGTTCCACATTTCATAATCACAGGCAGTAGATGAAGACACGCATTGGCTGATTTTCAAAAGTGATATGTCTCTCCAAACTGTACTCTTGGTAAATATACATTAGATATATTTTAAACCTGAAAACCAGCCATATCACTCAACTGAAATCATGGTTGCATATAATTTTCCTCACCTGATAACCGCTCGCCCCGCATCCCATAGCAGCAAACATGGTCGCCACCACACCAAGGACACAACGCGCTGCCATGTTAGCGAAGAGGCGCCCTAGGGAGGAATGCGTGGCGGCGACTCCTGCAGAGGGGTGTTGTTACTTCAGCCAGCACTTTCACGACGCCCAGCAACCGTGCAGCAGGCATCCGGCGGGGCAAGGCAGGCCATTGTAAAATAGGAAGTCCCGCCCTTTCGAAGCTTTGTTTACATTCACTTTTCACACTTTTCACGGCTGGCATAGCTTCCTTCACCTATTTTTTTTTATTTTATCATTAATTAGCGTGTTTTATATGCTTGCATGGAAGGACATGATGCTGTTACTATACTACTACCGCATTTCCTACTACTATATTATTGTGCTAACACTATTACTACTACTTTAATTACTCTTACTATTAAAAAAAAAAAAATCCCACTTCCCCAACCCCTTTAAAAAATTGAGTACGCTTCTACTACTACTACTACTACTATTATCACTGCCATTCTTTAGACTCCCTGCCATAGAAGTAAGAATAAACCGCTTACACTGGTAGTTTCTTATGGCACTGTACTCTCATGTAGGCTATGCGTGTAAGGGAAAGTGGTCCTCCATGGCTATCTTCTGGTGGCATCTTTGTTTCTCGAATGTTGTGTGTGTTGGTCATTGTTGTAACATGGATGGCTGGCGGGCTTCCTGTCCTGCCTCTGTTCTTCATCTTGAGACAGATTACCCAAGAGAAGACACGAAAACTTCAGTGGTAGTCATTATTCTTACAAGTGTTGGCGCATCTATCAGGTTTTCTGTGTTCTGTGTGCTTCTTGTTAATTGTGATTACTCAAGTGAAGAAGGAAAATACGGGATAATATTTATGATGTGGTGAAGCAAGGGTTTGATAGAAATTTTATTTATTTATTTGTATTTATTCATTTATAGTTTTTATAAATGAAATAAATAAAAACAGAACACACACACACACACACACACACACACATACACACACACACACACTTATTACCCATCCGAGTTTCCGACTATGATTCTACTCGTAAAAACTTCTGTGCCGCACCCCCTACAACACTCAAAGGAGGATCTATTTAAAGTTACACGGGTTATTAAGGGTGCTTTTATGGTTCTAGTGACACATTAATTTAATAAGATTTCTACATTACTAACGGAAAACAGTCTTGAGAACCCAGCTGATCATTTCTGTGACTCTTGAAAGCAGTCGTGGTGAGATCAAAACGCTTTTTTTGATACAGCCTCAAGTGCTATAATTTTTTTTTTTTTTTTATACAACAACAGGATTCTAAAGCGTTTCGGTGCATTATCTCCTCAAATTTTATAATAGCGTCCGGTGCAAGTGTTCGGATCGAGGCTTCAAGGGTATTTAAATGATTCTGGTCATAATTTAACAAATATTTTGCGTTATTAATGAGAAAGCACCAATGACATCCGAGTAATATGTGTGACTTTTGAAAATAAATCCTTGAGAGAGAGAGAGAGAGAGAGAGAGAGAGAGAGAGAGAGAGAGAGAGAGAGAATACGGATCTTGCTTCCTTTGGCAATACAAGTCATGC
>NC_087176.1:2692500-2712500 GCF_035594125.1 Scylla paramamosain
CTATGCTAAAATTATAATAAATATTTTTCCTTCCCTCTCTCCCTCTCTCTCTCTCTCTCTCTCTCTCTCTCTCTCTCTCTCTCTCTCTCTCTCTCTCTCTCTCTCTCTCTCTCTCTCTGTTTTTAATATTATCGTTTATCCTCATTTCGCTTCCGAGTACGATAATTTTGTGCTGTCACTGGTTACGAGAACTCTGTTGCTTTACTGCTGCTGGTATACTACTACTACTACTGCTACTACTACTACTAGTAGTAGTAGTAGTATTCTATTACTACCACCACCATCACTACTTCTACTATTACTTTATTTGTCAATTTAGTATTTGATAGTCCTATATTAAATTCCTCTCAATAAGTACATATTTTTTGTGTCGTAATACATTTGTTGTATTTAAACTCTCTCTCTCTCTCTCTCTCTCTCTCTCTCTCTCTCTCTCTCTCTGTTGGAAAACTGGTGGAAACTACGTATTTTCTCTGAATCCCCCCCCCCTCTCTCTCTCTCTCTCTCTCTCTCTCTCTCTCTCTCTCTCTCTCTCTCTCTCTCTCTTATCTAATCTCCCGGAGCCACCCTTGTATACACACGATTCTCATATCAAGGGAAGGTACGTGGTTTCCACTGCTGTCTTGTGAGTCAAGAGAGAGAGAGAGAGAGAGCGAGAGAGAGAGAGAGAGAGAGAGAGAGAGAGAGAGAGAGAGAGAGAGAGAGAGAGAGAGAGAGAGAGAGAGAGAGAGAGAGATTCGAAGAACGTACGTGGTTGCCACCAGTCCATGAGAGAGAGAGAGAGAGAGAGAGAGAGAGAGAGAGAGAGAGAGAGAGAGAGAGAGAGAGAGAGAGAGAGAGAGAGAGAGAGAGAGAGCAATTACTGATGTTATTGGTACTAACGTTTTGTATGTTTGTTTTATGCATTATTATCGTAGTATTTTTTTTACAACGGTATATTATTTGCATTAATTAACATATGCATTTTGTTAATGTGTTGTCTTTAGCACTGTTAGTGTTTTCGATAATAATATTCTTTATTTCCACTTTATACGTCATCAAATATAATTAAATATTTTTTTGGATGTTATTTAGAAAATTCAAATGGTATCACTTATTACGTTATACTTAAAAAAATGCAAATGAATAAAACTATTTTCCATCGTACATTATGAAGAGAACTCAAATGATCACTTATTCGGTTACACGTCAGAAAAATACAACTTAATATATTTATTTTCCATCGTACATTATGAAGAGAGTCCAAATGCTACATTGTATCCCTTACTCAGTTATTATTTACATTATTATCACTATTAAGCCAAACAACACACAGGATAATAATGTCAGCTTTTGATAGTGGTACCCAAGGAGGGCTACGTGTAATCTGTCAGGCTGCAGATGTGCCCAGCCTCCCGTTTTTGCCTGTCTCTACCTTACCAGATTGTAAGTTCCTATTCTCAAACATAATATGCGTCTTATCACGAGTACTTTTGACGTGCTTTAGCATAGGTTATTCTTGTTTTCAAAGAGTGTCTTCACGACTCTTCTTCGTTATCTTCAATGGCAAAAACAACCTTGAAAACCTGGTTTATTTACATTTGTGGTCTTTGATAATATCACGACTATAGGAGAGGTTCTTGGGTTTTTCAAGGGAGTTTTCACTACTCTTCTAATAGTTTTAGAAGTACTTATCATCATCATTGATAAAAACACCTTTGAGAATCTATTAATTATCTTTGAGGCCTTTCAAAATATCACGACTATTTTTAATGTTATCTAGTTTAGATTATTATGGTTTTCAAGCGTGTTTTCATGATTCTACTAATATTTTAACAAGTATTCAACATGATCAACGTCATAAACACCCTTGAAAACCCACTTCATTATCTCTGTGGCTTTTGAAAGTAATCCTGACGAAATAGCAGGGCATCTCTGAATACTATAGTTTACAAAGCGTCAAGATTGATAAGTGTGACAGCCGAATTCCTCTGGGCTAGACAGTAAAGGTCACTGGCTTCACTAGGGTTGTACTGGTAAACTCACGAATTCTTCTCAACCTGTTTTTTTACAAATTCTCAACCTCTGTTTTCTTTTTCCTACAAATTAAGCTGTTTCAAGAGTATCATATAAGACATTTTCGGAATTAAATTATTTATAATATTTATTTATTTATTTATATATTTATTATTATTATTATTATTATTATTATTATTATTATTATTATCATTATTATATTTTTTGTAGTATTCTGTGGGCGCGACAGACTGAGGCAATTTTGTTTTCTTGATTTTGTATCCTTGGTCAGTCTTTTTGATAAGTAAAAAAAAAGTAAATAAACAAAAATAAATAAGTAATAATTGTAAACAAAGACAAGTGAATAGATAAGAATGAATAAAATAGATAAGTAAATATAAGTAAACAAATAAATCAGGACAAACTGAAGATAAAAAAAAATGGAAACAATAAATGAACGAATAAAATAAGTAAATGAATAAACAAGTGATCAGTTCAGCCACCAGTTATGAAGATCTTGGAAGTCTGGTGTGATTTATTAAGCTTCCCTCGACTTTCCCAGTATTTGCTAATGGTCTGATAATAATAATAATAATAATAATAATAATAAAAAAGAATGATATAGCTATCTCTTACCCCTTATCTAACTTTTTTCCTGCGCCTATTTAAACTTGGACTTAATCTAATTTGACCTTAACCTCTGAAAGACTGACATACCGTTCCTGAATGTCGTGTGCTTGTTAATAAACGATGGTGATGGTGATTATGGACCGTATTCTGAAACGCTTTGCTCTCACCATGGCTATTGGACGGTTTCTCAAATGTTTCTCCTGTTAATAATATAGGAATCTTGTTAATTTATCACTAGTATTGTAAAAACGCACTTAAAATTTCAACTAGAGCCTATTACCTTTAGTCAGAAGTGTTTCAGAATATGGGTTTTGATTGTAGCGAAAGGATTGAGCGATTGGCTGATTGACTAGCTAATTGACAACACTTAAAAAATTCTATAACCTCTCTTAGAACGCACTAAATGTAGTCGTGATATTTTCAATGGTCACAAAGATAATTAGTCAAGTTTTCAGGAGTGCTTTTGTCACTAATGTTAATGACTTGTTAAACTATTAATGCAATCGTGACTACATCGAAAACTCCAATAATCTATTAAAGAACACGACGAAAGTAGTTTTGATATGGTAAAGTGTTTAAGAATAAGGATCCTAGAACGGTGAAATTGAGGGCCATAATATTTGTGTAACCTTGAGAGTGGTATCATAACGCGTTACAAAACAAGCATTATGTTAGGAATCCGGTCAAGTATCCTGTATTATATTTATCTGTGCCTCGCGTCATACCCGTGTTTAGCATACATCATCGCTATCATTATATTACTACGATAGTTGAGCGATAACAGGAATCTCCGTGTGTTATGCATTTCGTAATATTTTTTTTTTCTTTTCAAATGTTGCTCATTTTCTTTTTACTACTACTACTACTACTACTACTACTACAGCCAATAAAAAAAAAGTTAAACATTACTTATAAACTCCTATATTTAAATAACAATAGATAACCACAAGGCAAGCATGAAACTATCACAAGTAACCTCCTGCTCATACCATTACCACTACTACCACATATAAAACTAGAGAATAATAATAGTAGGTAACTGCATGGAGAGGCGTGGTGGAAGAGAGTAGTGTTGAGTGAGCATAGGGGAGAGAGTGTTGTGAGGTGCGCGCTGGCCTGGCTCTGGTAACACTGTAAGGCAGCAGGATCACCTGTCGACGGTTGATGAAGATGGTTGCACTGCCAGTTTCCCAGTCAAAAATGTAGCCTCAGTCAGCCAGTGCGATGCAACCCGCGGTGGTGAGACTGTAGATGAGACGAGTGGCGGTGATGTGACGCAGTGCTGTGCGCAGAGAAGTGAAGCAATGCACGCAGGAGGCATAGGCTGAGGGAGGGAGGCATGGATGTGGCCCATTGCGTACCATACCATGTTGAACTGTAAACAATACACCACTTTTGGATGTCTGGAAAACAGTTAGACTGAGGACAATGTTTCCCGCTTCCTCGAACACAGATTCCCAAGTGTGTAATTTTGACAGCGAGGAGAACGCACAGAAATGGAAGCGTTTGTTTCTCAGCTCCCTGCAGAAGGTGGGTATTTGGCAGGCTTTCTCTCCTGCCCGTATTTACACCCCTACCACTTGCTGACTCTGTGTACTGATGCCTATGTGCAGCTTATTACCCTTACGCAGGTCTACGAGGGGGGGGGAATGGGTGGAGTAGGCAAGAATTACGAGTGACAGGTGCAAGGGTGTTTGTTTTGGTGAGGGTGGCCATGGCTGGGTGGTGTTTTGGCAGGGTGTGTGTGGCCCTGCATTTATAGGGTGTGTTTTAGGAAAAGTGTTGGTCAGTACTTGGCGTTTTTTTGAGGGTATCGATGATTGCTTGGCATTTTAGTGAGGTTTTATTCACTTTGTTGTTGTTTAGAAGAGTCTAGATGGATAGTTGATGTTTGTGTTGGGTATGTTTTCTTTACCGTTTTTTTTTCTTTTAATCGGGGATGTGAATGTCTGGTTGGTGTGTTAGTAATGGTGTACATGGTTCTTTGGTGTTTTAGTAGCGGTGTACATGGTTAGCTGGTATGTTGGTGAGGGTGTTGACAATTTGTGTAAAACTGGCTGGTGTGTCAGTAAGGGTGTAGGTAGCTGGTTCCTGTTTTGGGAGGGTGTGTGTGGTAAGTTTCTGTGTGGCGAGGTGTATGGGTTGTAAGTGTGTTGTTTATTGTCCAAGATTGCAATGAAACTTAGTGGAGAGTACGTTGCTTAATCAGTTAGCTTAGTTGCATCATTAATTGTAAGTCAGTTCACAGGATACAAGTTTAAAGTGAAAAGAGCTGTGTCCCAGAATTAAAGTGCATAGGCTTGTGTTATTATTTGTCACATGTATAAACAGGTTTACGTGCAGTGATATGTAATCAGTGCATATGTATTGAGAGCATCCACTAATGTTTTTGTAAGGTTCAGAAAATTAGGTTAGACTTGTGAACTTGGCAACTTAAGAATTCTTTGAGATTACAATATTTTTTGGGTTAAACTGTATCTATGAAGTGATTGTTCTTACCTGTTTCATAGCATAGATCTCACCATTTTGAGAGGAATGTTAATCTGGATCAGCGAAGCAGGAATTTATTTATGAAAGGCATCATGGCAATTTGGACTTTACTTGATCCGTGGGTTAGGTTATATGTGACAGTAGATTTACTTTGGAATGTTCGTAAGTGTTTGCTGTTGGAAGATGGTTAAAAAACAGTTAGGAGGTTGTAACATGGCATGGGGGAGACTGCATGTGCCAGTTAGTGTGTGTGATTTGTTGATGAGTGATCCCAACTTGTGCAGTTTTGCCAAGAAGCAGTTACCAGATTAATTTCAAGGGTGTTGCAATCTATTAGGAAAGACTTCCAGTTAGCAAGATGTAATTCACTACAAAAATGAAAAGAGCAGTGGTTAATTTAGTTTGCAACATCAGGCATTTAATTCTGTTTGGGAGTTATATTTATTTTATGGGTCATGGTGAAGATATGTGAAGTTATTAATGGCTTCAGTGGCTTGCCAGGATAATTTCCCAGGTGTAACATTGAAATTTTTTTTTTTTATATATTAGGTTTCATGATTCACAATATTCAGCGATGGTAAGGAAATAATGCCTAAACCAATATGGCAGATTTTTTACCCAGAGTATTGTGAGCTTGTGTCATTCAAAGCACTGGCTTTATATATAGTGCCCCACATGTCTTTAGTGCCAAAAATTACATGTGCAACATCCTCGTGACAATCTCCAGAGAATTTAATCATAAGGGGCACTATTGCCAGGGTTAAACCCATGACAGGTTTAAACAGTTTGGAATATACTGTGCTATAAATGTTGGGCCTACAGGAGGGTGGTATATACAGTGCTGTAGATGTTGGGACTACAGGGGGGATCTTGAGTTGTGGCGGAGTTCCTTTCCTATGCCATGTTGTAAGCTGATTTTTGGCATAGGTCATAACCAGTCTAAGTAAGGACCTACACTGTCACTTAGGCTTTTGCTATAGCACTGTAAAGTTGTAATTTAGAATATGAAAGCATAACTATGTACTATACCTGAAAAAAACACATGGAAGACATGGATAAAATAAGAATAATGAAATAAATCCATAAAAAAAAAAAAAAAAATCAGCAAGGGGAAATGTACAAAGACGAGCATAGCCAGCATTGTAACGACAAAACGGCAGAAGTTGAGACTGTTATAAACTGAGGACTCGCTGTATAATGATCATCAGGTTTGGTAATCTTTATGCCCATGTATCTCCAGTATAATAGGTGAGGTGAGGCACAATATGTTTAGCAGTTATGGTAGAATTTATATTGTGAAGGAAAATCTATATAGTATGATGAAGACAGTTTGTATTAAAGGATAAATTTATTACTGCTTGATGAATGTTTCTGAATCTTCATGAACTTGATTGTGTTGGTGGTGCTGATTGTCTTGTGTTGTGCTGTGGTGTGAGTGCTAATAGATCCATTGTGGTGTGGTGTAGTGTAAATGTTAACAGTGGTGGTGGTGTGAGTGTTGACAGTGCAGTGGTGTTGTGCTGTGGTATGGGTGCAAACAGAGTTGTGGTGTTATGGTGCAGTGTGAGTGGTAATAGAGTGGTGGTGTTGTGCTGTAGTATGAGTGATAACTAATTGGTGGGGGTATTCTGCTATGTGAATGCTAACAGAGTGGTGGTATTCCAGGTGCTGAAGCAGGTGCACCCAACCCTGGCAGCCAAGGAGGATGCGCTGGAATATGTTGAGAGTCTCATCCTACGGCTGCTGTCCACGCTGTGTGCCAAGCCTGCCCCACACACTGTCCAGGTCAGCCCACCACACACACACACACACACACAGTGATTTTGAGAATGAAAATAGTATAAAGTAGTAAAGTTTAGTATCATATATATGTCAAGTGGTTGATATTCTGTGGAGTAGGCAGTTCTTTGTTATGTGGATCTCTCTCTCTCTCTCTCTCTCTCTCTCTCTCTCTCTCTCTCTCTCTCTCTCTCTCTCTCTCTCTCTCTCTCTCTCTCTCTCTCTCTCTCTCTCTCTCTCTCTCTCTCTCACCCAACCACCATCATACTCTTGTTCTTTCAGGATGTGGAGGAGAGAGTTCAGCGCACATTCCCCAACCCCATTGACCGCTGGGCCATCGGGGATGCTCAGGCGGCCATTGAGAAGGGGCGCAAGAAATCCCCGTTGGTTCTTCCGGCGGAAAAAGCGCATCCTCTCTTACGGGTTCGTGTCTCTTAGGGGTCTGCTGTGTGCCCTTTGTTTCTGTGGTGTTTAGTTGAAGGCTTTTCTTATCACCTCCAGTATTTTGTAATTTTTGCTATTTGATGTGCATGTTTGCTCTGTATGGCTATTGTATATATCTTTTTCATTGCATTGGTTATATATTTCCATGTGCCCATCATACATTAAAAAAAAAAAAAAAACTTGAACTATTTCTTTAGTCATGTTTGAGTGCTTTTGATATTTGCCATCTCCATTTTTTTTATTTACTTTATTTTTTATTTTATTTTTTTTTCATTTAATGTATATTGTTTTTCATTGCAGAGGTTATACATATTACTGTTATTTTTTTTTAACTCTTTTTTCATTTTGTGATGCATCGTCACTACATTTATTCTGTTTTTATTTTCTTCACTGCAAGAATTGTATTACTGCTGATCTACTTTGACTTTTGTATGTTTTCTGTGTCTTGCTGTCCTCAGTGTTTTGTTGTTTGATGGTAAATATTTGCTGTGCTTATTTGATTGATATTTTTCATTGAAAGTTATAACGAAGACCCATTCAGGAATAAAAACAATTTTGGCATAGGATTTTTATATTTCAGGTAAACACTAAGCTTTTATGTTATTTTAAATGGTGTGCTTTATCCTCAGGATGTCTTGCACACCAAGATTGACTACCAAGTGACCCTGTATATAGTTGCAGTCTTGGAGTACATATCTGCAGACATCCTCAAGGTGAGTCCCAGTATGGTACTATTTGCCTTGAAGAAATGCCCTGAGTATTGTATATTTAGAACAAGTAAGGTATCCACTTTCAAGGTATTTATTACAATTTTTAATTTAATTCTGTATTGAGTTGATGCAGAGTCCTTAAGTATTATTATTTATGTTAAGGTAAGGTGTTCTAGAGATAAATTTATGCTGAACAATTTTTTTCACTGGCTGAGCCATCATAGCTAATTACGATGACAGGATTTGTGCATGTTTTTACAATTGATTGAGTTAGCTTGGATTGCATCTTGGATTGGGAACTATGAAATGACTGCAGAATTAGCCTCAATATACAATAAAAACACTTGCAATATTAACTGCAAAATTAATAAAGGTTTAATCAGATTTTCTTCAAACAGCTTGCTGGGAACTATGTCAAAAACATCAGACACATTGAGGTCACCCAACAAGACATCAGAGTAGCCATGTGTGCTGACAAGGTAAAGAAAGGCTTTTTTTTTGGGGTTACTTCAGGTACTTGTAGCTTCTGTGATTGAAATGTTACCTTTTATCTTATTCTGCTTATTGCTATTGGAACTACATATCTGTTAGTAATACTATCAATCTCTGGTAGTAATAGTGATTTCCCAAAGTTTGAGAGAGACTTTAAGGCTAAATGATTCACTGAGTGTGTGCATTTTTTTTTATTAATTTATCTTTTAACTTTTTGGTATGCTCACTCTCACTACCCATAATTTTGAAGTGTAGCTAATGCGCAAACTTAAGATTTATTGTTGTATGTTCCTCACTAATTCTCGCACTGTGTTCCGGCAGGTGCTGATGGACATGTTCCAGCAAGATGAGTATGGAGAGAGCAGCGGGCAACCAGAAGACCCCAATGTTGATATTTCCATCACATTTGATGAGCTAGTGAAGGACCTCATACAGGAGAAGAAAACCTACATCAGGGAACTCAACATGATCATTAAGGTAATGATGCCTGTGCCTTCTCACTCCTCAGTCCAGTGGTGCAGAGCAAACCTGTAAGTCCTTGCCATGAGGATAATGTAATCTGAACCAAATAAGCCAAGCAGAATGAATATTAGATGAGTATTTTGTTCAAGCTGTGGCAGTAAGTTACTTGAGTTGTCAGTTAACTTGGAACAATTGATATGTGAGGGGGAAGAATGGAAGTGTGATGCATGGAAAATGAGATATATTGAGACTGGGTCTTGTCTTTGTTACTCATCTATATAGATTAGTTACCCATGTTCTGAGATCCTTTTACCAACCACTTGAAAGAGTAAGAAATGTCATAAACATGAAAAACTTAATGACTTGTAAGACCTGAGAGGTTGGGTCAGAACAGGAGGCTGCCCACCACACTTTGGGATTGAATAACTTTATAGGAATGCTTGAATTAATTAGAGAAGCTAATGTGTTGTGTTAGATGGAATTTGGCACTGTTCATCACACTGTATTCTTCCAACAGGTCTTTCGTGACAAGCTGCAACAGATTCCTTCACTCCAAGAGAGTGGCAACCGGGAACTTGAGATAATCTTCTCAAACATCACGGAAATCTATGACTTCTCTGTCAACCTGCTGGGCTCCTTAGAAGACACCATGGAAGTGACAGAGGAAAATGAGTCTCCAGCCATTGGTATCTGTTTTGAGGAGCAGGCTGAGGTGGGTCTTGGATGAGAGAATAACTATAAATAAATACATAATACCAGATCAACTGTTAGATATTCTTTTCATGACTTTCTTGCATGAGAGAACAACTATAAATAAGTACATAATACCAAATCAACTGTTAGGTGTTCTTTTCATGATTTTCTTGGATGAGAGAGCATCTTTAAATGAACACCAAATCAAATATTAGGTATTCTTTTCACGACTTTCCAATCTTTCACTTGCACTTTGTGTTGCTAATCTAGCCTCGGAATCTACAGCACTACTGTTTGCTTACAGGAAGCTGAGTTTGACGTGTATGCTAAGTATGCAAGTGACGTGACTCGGCCTGAGTGTGCAGAGACGCTGGCAGAGGTGGTGAGTCGGCCTGACGTGAGCGATGCCCTGACCAGTGCTGGGCATGGCTTTAAAGAGGCTGTCAAATACTACTTGCCCAAGCTACTCCTTGTGCCAGTCTACCATGTCTTCACTTACTTCAAGGACATAGAGGTCAGTTTTCAGGCTGGGTGTCTGAGTAGAGACTTGAACTACAGCATTCATGAAACAAAGGAGGACTGTCTGTACCATGTGAATATACCTCTTCTCTCAGTGATTATGGACCATGGATAAAGAGACATTGGTGTTTGCAGATGTTGTTGAGTAACACGGAGTCTGAGGAGGGCCGGGAGAGCCTGGAGCAGGTGAAGGGGTTGTTGTGCCCCCTGCAGAGCCAGCTGGAACGCAACATTCACAACTCTCCCTACTCCGCATATCTTAAGAGAAAACTTAAGTAAGGCTCATATTAAATTTTTCCTAAGGTTTATTTTATTTATTCATGCTTCTCTTGGTATTTGCTGTTTTAGCGGATTTTATAAAACTAAGGCTAATCATGTCTGTATTGAAGTTTTTGTAAGACATGCTTACATGCTTGTCTAGCTGTTTGTTGGATTTTATAAAATTAAGATAAAGCTAATTATGTTCATATTGAATTATTTCAGACTTGTTTATTTGCTCTCTTCTTGCTACTTACTGTTTTAGCAGTTTTTATATGTACCAAGAGTAATGAAAGCTCTTCTTTATAATGTCCAAGCAATATCTTGCATGTAAATTTTTTTCTTCACTTTTTCTGGTGTAATTTCCTTGAATTTTTATAAGAAAGTAACAATTTTACTATTTTAATGACTCAGCTGAGCTTAATTTGCTATATGCATATTTGGTAACAAATGTTCTTTTCCGGCAGCGAAATCAATTCCCGACACAGACGACAGAGTAGACAACAAACACTGATAAAGATGAAGGAGTTACAGCGATCCATAGATGGCTGGGAAGGCAAAGTCATCTCTCAGTGTTGCAACGAATTTGTTTTAGGTATGGACACTTCATTGTCATATTTGTTTTAGGTATAGACACTTCATTGTCGTAACTCTCCACTTGTTACTTATCTTGTCAGTTTCTTATCCCATATGAAAGGAAAGTGGATGAATTTGTCAGTTTCTTATTCCTATGAATTAGAAAAGTGGATGAATTTGTCAGTTTCTTATCCCATACGGATTAAAAAGTGGATGAATTTAAAAAGATTGATACAAGGCCAGCAATTGCACAGGTGGTGGTCCAGCCAAAGCACCACATACTTATACACACATTCCTAGCTCTGATTATGTTTGTAGAGTATGAATAAGAGCATTTGACACACACACACACACACACACACACACACACACACACACACACACACACACACACACACACACACACACACACATAGTCATTGTCATTGTCATCATGTTCAACAGAGGGAGACCTACTGAAGCTGGGAGCCACAGGGAGGAAGCTGACGGAGCGCCATGTGTTCCTCTTTGATGGGCTCATAGTTCTTTGTAAGAGCAATAACAGGAGGTCGTCAGTCACAGGCCAGGTCAGTCAGTGCAGAGGAACCTTGTTTGAAAGTGATAGTTGATAAAGTGCCTGTCTGTTGTATGCTATAGTATCCTAGGTAATTAACTAAGGTAGGCACTGGCCAGTTAATGATGTTTGTGTTGTGGAAGGTGTGTAAATTCATCACTTTGTTTGTAATATTAATTCTTTTATCTGATGGTACTTAACTTTTATTGCAGGTTGGAGAATATAGATTTAAAGAAAAATTCCTGATGAGAATGGTGGAGATTCTAGATAGGGAAGACACTGAAGGTGAGACTCACATTTTGTTGTTTCTTGTGTGTATGAATTACCATACTGTTGTATTGAACAAATAGAGCTGTATGGGTAATATGATGGAAACTAGTGATGGGAGCAAAAAGTAAGTGGGTAAGCCTTGGTTTCTGAGACCCTATTCTTGTTTTTAATCATGAGTAAAGTTTTGTACAAGGAAAGAATAAGGAAAGATGATGGAAAGCAATTAATATGCTTCCCGGTAATTTTTTTTTATAGGAAAAAATAAGGAATGAATGAATAAAGAGTGATGCATTTTCTTCATTTTCACACAGAGGTGAGACACTCCTTTGAGATTCGGCCGCGGGACCAGCCCAATGTGGTGCTGCTGGCCAAAAATGTCGAAGACAAGAACACCTGGATGGCTGCTCTCGTCATGCTCAACACTCGAAGGTAAGGAGCCATGCAGGGAAAGTTGTTTACAGAGAGTAATGTTTTACAGTCTGGAAGTAGTAATCTCAATTTTTTGAGATGGTAATGAAGAGGCATCACAAAAACATGCCATGAATGGAATAACATACTTTTGTGCCAGGTTAAATTGGGTAATGTACTGAAATAGTTTGGCAACCACTATTATAACTTGTGTAGAATTGTATAAAACTTTGATAAGATTTAATTTTTAATTTGTTGATTTTTTATGGTATAAAAGAAAAAACAAAAATAATATGTCCTTCCCATCTTGTCCACAGTATGTTAGAACGAACTTTAGACAGTATATTACTAGATGAGGAAAAGCAGCATCCCTTGAGACTACCAGACCCCTCAGTGTACCAGTTTGCCATTGAGGACTCAGAGTCAAACATCATCATCGAAGAAAAAGAAAACTCAGGAACGCCTCTCATCAAGGTGCGTTGTGGTGCAGCTCTGGCTGCTGTTTGTCATCGTTAACTTCCATTCCTTGTTTGGCTGAAGATCTGTTGTTTTCTCACCCACACACTATTTCTTGTTGCCCTTTCAGCTCCTTTTTCATTTAGTTTTTCCAAAACATGAGTTTATATTCTTATTCCTTCATTGTTTTACTTTCTTATTCCTTTACTGGTTGAGGAGCTAATGGACTGCCTTTTTTCCTCACTTTTTACAATGTCTTACTTTTCTCTTTGTGCTTTTCTTTTTTTTGTTTTCTAGCTCCATTCACTTACTTTAACTTTTCTCCTCACCCATACAATTTCTCTTGCTTATAGTTCAGTTCTGGTTCTTAGTCTCTACAACTCATTGCTTTTTTTTTCTTATTTTTTCTCTGGCTGAGGAACTAATGCACTATTCTTCACACATTACAATTTTTCTAGCAGTTCGTTCCTCAGTTCATAGTTTCTCCACTCCTTACTACTGTTCTGTCTTGCATTCTGCCACTGGTTGAGGGGCTAATATAGTGTCTTTCAACCCACCAGGGGGCAACGTTACCAAAGCTGGTGGAGCGACTCACCTACCACATGTATGCTGATCCCATGTTTGTGCGAACCTTCCTCACCACTTACAGGAGTTTTTGTACCCCTATGGTGAGTATGAATCAGCTACTTAACTAACCACTTGTTCAGTAAGCTGTATTTTGCCATTATTAATAAGTTGCATGTTGTTAAGCTGTTAGTAGGACATAAGAGTATTGTTTTCCATTAAACAAGCCTTAGATCCCTGTTTTCGTTGTACAACACTTGCCAGAATCTATATATCTGCAATAATGAATAGTCATGTATGTAGTTAAACTGCCAGTAGGACATAAAAGGATTGTGTTCCATTTAACAGACGTTGCTTTCCTGTTTTTATAGTAGAAGTACAGCATAATGTATCTCCTATATACATACATAAATATACCAAGTCTGTCTCCCATGAAAAAGGAGGGTAGCCAAGACAAGGCACACAACTTTTACATTTACATCACTCTCTCAGCCCTTGGCCCTTATTGGACAAGAAAAAGTACTCCTTCCCTCACTTTACAGAGATCAGCCAGCAATAATTAGTAATGTGTGTTGTTCCTGTGTACCAGTTTGTCATAAAGTTGCTTAGCCTGTCTTGTTCCTCACCCCTGTAGGAACTGCTAGAGTTACTCATCCAGCGTTTTGACATCCCTGAGCCTGAGCTGCCAGAAGTGAGTGAGGAGGAGACACAGGAGGTGCAGAACCAGCAACTCTCCATAAACCGAGAGATCATGAAGCGCTTCAGAAAGGAATATTCACAACCAGTACAGTTTAGGTAAAGCTGTTTTGTGGTGTTCTTGCTGTCTTAAGGGGAAGAGATATGTTATTTTTATATATTTTATATATTTATTTATTTTTTTATCTGTATTTGAATGTATTTTATGTACGTCGTGTGTGTGTGTGTGTGTGTGTGTGTGTGTGTGTGTGTGTGTGTGTGTGTGTAAGAAGTAAATCAAAACAGTTCTACATTATTATGAGTATGCTCAGTTTCATTATATTGCAATTTTTATTGAACTGAAATCAGACACTTATCACATGAGATGTGTGGTTGGTCATATTTGTAGGAATTGCAAAATTTTGTTTGAAACTGTCTGCTGCATTTTTCTTCAGCTTAACAATTTCACACAAAAGGGTGTTGGAATTTCTGTGGGATTGTGCATTTTATGTCTGCATGAATGTTCAGCTTGGATTTGAATGCCTTCTCAAGGTAAATACTTCTCCCCACCACCAGAGTTTTGAATGTGTTGCGTCACTGGGTGGACTATCACTTCTATGACTTTGAGCGTGACCAGTCCTTGCTGGAAAACCTGACCAACTTCCTCGACAAGGTGAAAGGGAAGTCCATGCGCAAGTGGGTGGAATCCATCACCAAGATCATCCAGAGACGGGTGAGTGGGGCTCCTTGTCCTTCCCTTTGTTAGTGGTGACTTTGAATGTAAGACTACATCACTGTACCAGGAGAATTGAAAGTAAAAGCTAACTCAGTAATTGAAGATATTCTGATGGGATGTTTATACTGATCACTTTCCCTTCCCCTTGCAGTGCAACGAAGAGCAGCGGGAGATCACCTTCAGCCTGAACCGGTCGCCTCCCTCCCCCAAGTGGCACATCAAGCTGGAGGAGAAGGACTGGGAGGCCATCCTGCCCATTGGTGCTGGGGGAACCTCTACCAATGTAAGCACTGGTGTTCATGTGCCCACCCTGCCCAAGGGGTGCTGTCATCCTTTGGCTCATTCAATCGAGATTATAGCTTGTACAATTGATGCTTTTGTCTTGATTTTAGATTATTTTTTGTGTAGTTAAATTAGGATTATATATTCATTCAATAGAACAAGCTTTATTATAATTTGCTTAGGTGATTGTCTTCGTGAGTCAAGAAGATGGTCGGAATGACCTGCATTTGCTGTGTACTTATGAGATGGCTACTTGAATTTTAATTTGGTGTGGATCTTGCTCTTATTTGTGCTGTCCTTGATTTGTCAACTGGCTTGTCAGAAAGATTTGCTCATTAACAATGTAGATATCAATGCTTTGATACCAGTCTTGTATACATTGTTTCTCCAAGCTTATTAATTTCACACAAATCACTGTATTTGGTGTGCAGAGAAATGGTGGTAGATTCTGAAAGGAAATTCTTATGTTCATACACTTTTTTTTTCCAGCCGGACTATGTGCGTCCACTACTGATGCTGCACCCTATTGAGATTGCCCGGCAGCTGACCCTGCTGGAGTTTGACTTGTATCGTGCAGTGAAACCATCAGAACTGGTGGGGACGCCCTGGACCAAGGAGGGCAAAGAGAAACGCTCACCAAACTTGCTCAAACTGATCTACCACACAAACAATGTAAGAAACTGTTAGAGGACATGTAGATTTCTACAGTTGTGTTTGTGTGTGGATTATGAGACAGGACACATTGCAGATTTCATCAGTTACTCATCTGTCTCTTATCTTTGTGTGTATTAAAGCGACAGTTAGAGGACATATTGCAGATCTTAACTATTCATCTCTGTGTGTAGCATGAGAAATGGTTGGATGATGTATTGTAAATCTCCAAAGTACTCATTTGTATGTACTTCTGCTGTAAGAAGTGGAGAACATATTACAGATCTCACCTGATATTCATATGTCTCATCTGCTTGTGTAGTAAGAGAAACAGGTGGAGGACATATTGTAGAGCTCATCAGTACTTGCTTGTGTCTCTTTGTATTGTAAAAGTCTGATAACATTATTGCAGCTCTTGTCACCACTCACCTGTATGTGTGTATGTTTTTCAGGTGACGAGGTGGTTCATGCGGTGTATTGTTGAGACCGAGAACTTTGAAGAGCGTGTGGCCGTTATGTGCAGGATAGTGGAGATCATGGTTATGTTTCATGACCTCAACAACTTCAGTGGAATATTTGAAATCGTAAGTGCTCTGGGATCAGCTGCTGTGCACAGATTAGAACACACAAAGATGGTAAGTCTCTCTCTCTATCTCTATCTCTATCTCTATCTCTATCTCTCTCTCTCTCTCTCTCTCTCTCTCTCTCTCTCTCTCTCTCTCTCTCTCTCTCTCTCTCTCTCTCTCTCTCTCTCTCTCTCTCTCTCTGCTTTGTCAGAATAAAATTGTGACATTGATATTTTTCTCTAACCAGCAATGTTTGTATTTAATGTGCACAAGATACAGAACAAAATGCATACATGATATAGGAAGGAATCTGGATTGGAATGAAATAAAATCCAGAATAATGAAAAGTAAATTCTTGCTGAAGATATCATTGTGTACTGGTGTGGCTGTTTTAATGTGATTCCTAATTCTTGTTGGTTATTTTCTCTTAAGGAATATGTTTTTAACTCGCATATTCCTTACATTCACTCATGCAACTTGTCTCCTTTGTGTTCAATCTCATCATCTGACACCTGAGAATTAATGCATGGCTGTTTTGTCCCCTGCAGGAGGTGTGGAAAAGGATTCCTCCGGCCCAGCTGAGGATATTTGAGGAAGCATCGGAAATTAGCGAAAACCACTGTAAAAAATATCAAGAAAAACTACGATCTATAAATCCTCCCTGTGTTCCATTTTTTGGTGAGTTTTGCTCCATGTAAATATTGTTACTTAGAACTGTGAGCCTGTTCAAGTGTCTGGTGCTTTGTCTAGATACCTTGTGTGGGATTGCCATCTTGGTGTATAGATATATTGACAGGCATCTTGTTCATAATCTTAAAAACCATGCCATCTCACCCTGCCTACCATGTGTCTCGGGATCATACTGTGTAACGCTTCTGTCACACTTCCACTACTTTCAAAAGGCTCTAGTTGATGGCATATGTGTTTTTAAGGGTTCTAGTAACAGATTAACAAGATTTTTACATTATTAACATGAGAAACATTCTAGAGAACTTGGCTAATAATTTATGAGGCCTTTGAAAACAGTTATGGTGAGAGCAAAGCATTTATGAATACTGGCCATTGAAAGACAGATAGGCCTCTCATCCATAAACTGTTCAAAACCCATGCCATCACACCTGTTATGTTAGGCCTCATTCATAAGTCTTCTCATTCGTATTCTACTCAAAATCTATGCTATCACACCTGTTATTTTGGCCTCTCATTCATAATCAGTTCAAAATCTATGGTCCTTCATTCATAATCTGTTCAAAACCTATACCACCACACTTGTTACTTTTGGCTTTCATTCATAATCTTCAAAATCTAGGCCTCTCTTTTATAATGTGGCTAAAATTATGCCATTACACCTGTTATTTTTGTCCTCATTCATAATCTGTTCAATACCCATCTTATCACACCTTGCTTAACAGACTACCATGTGACTCACCTGTGCATCTCTCCACTCCAGGAATGTACCTGACCAACATCTTGCTCATAGAAGAAGGCAACCCAGACTTCCTCCCCCGGGCGGCAGAGGGCCTCATCAACTTCTCCAAGAGGCGGAAAGTGGCCGAGATCACCGGGGAGATCCAGCAGTACCAGAACCAACCCTACTGCCTGGAGGTGGAGCCGCGCATCAGGGTGAGTGTTGCTGTGGATTCAACAGTTACCCTTTGTTGTTGTTAGCTGCCTTTATTATTATTATTGTTATTATTATTATTATTATTTTTGTGGACTCTACCATCTCTGTTCATGCATCACCATTACCCTTCATTGTTATTGCTTGTCACCTCCATTATTATCTATTTTTTTTATTTATTTATTTATTTATTGTTTTGTGGAACCTGCCTTATTGTTATTTTTATGAACCTTGCCTTATTATTATTATTATTATTATTATTATTATTATTATTATTATTATTATTATTATTATTATTATTTATTTTCTTGTGGAGCTTTCCATCTCTATTATTGTTAGTCCACCACCATTATCCTTATTATTTTCATAGTCTTCATTATTAAAGAAAATATGTTCATCATTGTCTGTTGTTAACTGCCCATTATCATCATTATTCATAGCTGTCACTATCACGTGTGCCATCCACTGGTGTTATCATTATCATCCTCATCACTGTTAATATTTTCATAGCTGTCATTATTATATGAGCAAATTTCTTTATCAGCATCAGTTGATACCACCATTATCATCCCTATCATTATTGTTTTTAAAGATTATTATCATATCAGCAAATTTCTGTATTATTTTCACTTGGTACAGCTATCATCATTATTTTCTTAGCCATCATCAGATCAACAAATTTCTTTTATTATTGTCAGCTACTACCATTATCCTCACTCATTTTCATTGTCATCATCATCATATCAGTAGATATCTCCATTATTGTCAGTTGCTACCTCCACCATTACCATCATTATTATTAGTTTCATAGCTATCGTTATTATTAGTTTCATAGCAATCATTATCATATTGGCAACTCCCACCAATCCATGCAGATCATTCAGTTCCAGTTTTTTCCACACTCAGCTTGTGTGCTAAGTGGATCTACAAAACCAATTACTTCAAAGTTATTCTGAACCATCGCCTTATTTTTGCATCATACACCTAGACTAATACACATTATCCATCTCATTTTTCAGATTCTTTTCACACTGCATCTATAGACCTAATACAATTAAAAGTGGAAAAAAAGAGTCATATTGAACATCCATTTTTATAAAACCTCCTCACATTTTCACTTTTATGTTAGCAATTATTGCAGCAATTTTTTTTCTGCACCTCACCTACGCACAGACTGAGCGGTCAAGGTGATGTGTCCTGCAGCCCACATTCTCTGCATTCTTGGTTATCATTGACTGACATAACTGCATTAACTTTTATTACTTATTTTGAAGGAAAGGAAGGAAGGTTATTCTTATTCCTTATCTAGCTGTGAAACAAATACTGGGTGTTTGAAATGATATCCATGAGTGACTGCGTTGGCACTTTCTGATAACATGAAGGAAGGAGAGCAAAGTAGGATTGTTCTTGCCCCTTAGTGACTGCTGGTGTATTCTTACTTGACATGAAGGAAAGAGAGCATGATTATTCTTACTCCTTATCTGATCGTGGCATAAGTGCTGGGCGTTTGAAGTAAGGTCCATTAGTGACTGCAATGGCGTATTCCTACTTAACTTGAAGGAAACAAAGTAGGGTTATTGGAAAGAAAGCATGATTATTTTTAATCCTTATTTAGCCTTGAAATAAGTACAGGGGGTTTAAAATATGGTTCATGAGTGACTCCGTTGACAAGTTCGTATCTCTCATAAGTGAATGCATGATTATTCTTACTCTATCTGACCGTGAAATAAGTACAGGTTGTTTAGAATATGACTTGTTAGTTCACAACTCCCGACATTCCTACACTTGAAGAAAGGAGAGCTTAATTATTCTTTCTTTTATCTGGCTGTGAAATAAGTACAGGTGTTTGGAATTAGATGGACCTGATTTGAAATGACTAAATCTTTAACCATAAGCCAACCATGAATAAAACTTTTTAACTATTTGCAAAGATGGTGAAGTTTTAAGCAATGACCTCTTTAAATACTTTCCATCCATTCTCCATTCGTGGTTGGAGAGAGAGAGAGAGAGAGAGAGAGAGAGAGAGAGAGAGAGAGAGAGAGAGAGAGAAATTTCAAATCTAGTCCATCCTTTATGAAATACTGTAAGAAAGATGGGAAGGAAATGCAGGGTGAAGCTGCGGTACTGTTATTATTTCTTATCTTTTATCTCTAGGTCTTCCAAATGTGTT
>NC_087176.1:2717500-2735000 GCF_035594125.1 Scylla paramamosain
TAGATATTAATGATAGTCTGATGATGTAGGTAATAGAAATGATAGTGAATGAAGAGATTTAGTGGTACAAGTGATGATAGGTGACTGGTAGTGAAGGAAACTGTAAAAATGGTGACCTGATAATGTTGGTGATAGTGATGGTGGTGATAATGATGGTGATAATTGTACTAGTGCTGGTGATAATGATGTTGATGATAGTGATGGTGATAACGGTACTAGTGTTAGTGATATGGTGATGGTAATAGTGATGGTGATGATGATAATGATGGTGATGTTGGTGATGACAATGATGATGATAATGTTACTAGCGCTGGTGATAATGGTAATAGTGATGATGATAATGATTGTGCTGGTGATAATGGTGGTGATGGTGGTGATGGTGGTGATGGTGATGCTTGGTGCAATACTTCTCCAAGAGCATGATGGTGACGCAGGGGAATTCCAGAGCTGCGGTGGAGAGAGGGGTGTGGTGGGGTGTGGTGGGGGAGGGGAGGGGAGGAAGGGCGGCTGGGGAGGCGTGGGTGAGGGTGGTGAAGGCTGGGGAGAGTGAGGGGGAGTGTTGAGTGACGTCATAGTGATGTAAGTGGTGGTAGGTGGTCTCTCTCTCTCTCTCTCTCTCTCTCTCTCTCTCTCTCTCTCTCTCTCTCTCTCTCTCTCTCTCTCTCTCTCTCTCTCTCTCTCTCTCTCTCTCTCTCTCTCTAACACACACACACACACACACTGTCACTCAGAATGGCATTTATAGTTTTGAAATTTCAGACTGGTTACAGCAGAGGGGCAAATCTCTCTCTCTCTCTCTCTCTCTCTCTCTCTCTCTCTCTCTCTCTCTCTCTCTCTCTCTCTCTCTCTCTCTCTCTCTCTCTCTCTCTCTCTCTCTCTCTCTCTCTCTCCGCCTACGCATCCTTGCCAGCGCAGAGTAACCTCGTCTCTGTTCTCTCATCAGAAGGGCGAGACTCCTCTACCACTGATGTCACCACCACCATCACCACTACCACCACCACCACCCTTACCTCCCCTTTCTCCAAGCATCCAGCTCCTCCCTCCTCGTCCTCGTCCACCTTATCTTTCTACCTCGTACCTCCTCCTCCTCCTCCTCCTCCTCCTCCTCCTCCTCCTCCTCCTCCTCCTCCTCCTTCTCGTCGTCGTCGTCGTGTTCTTCCTCGTTATTGTTTTGCTTGTTCTCGTTCCCTCGTATCTTGTTATCTCTCTCTCTCTCTCTCTCTCTCTCTCTCTCTCTCTCTCTCTCTCTCTCTCTCTCTCTCTCTCTCTCTCTCTCTCTCTCTCTCTCTCTCTCTCTCCCTTCTTTTCTTTCATTTCTTTCTTCACCTTATCATTTTCTTCCTTTTTTTCCTTCTATTCTCTCACTCTTCCTCCTTTTCTTCCATTTCTTTCTCCACCTCCTCGGTTTTTCTCCCTTGTTCCTTTCTCGTCTTCTCTGTTCATGTTATTTCAATGTCTCTCTTTCTCCTCCTTTTCTTCCATTTCTTCCTCCACCTCATTGTTTTTTTTTTTTCCTTTATTCCTTCTCCTCGTCTTTCCTTTTTGTTTTTCTATGTTATTGTTGTTTTTATCGCGTATTTTTCATTTTCCTTCCTCTTTTTCATCTTATTCTTCTGTTCCTCTTCGTTGTTATCGTCTTCCTTGTCATACTTCGCCCTTTCATCATCCTCTATGTCATCTTCGTCTTTTTTTGTTCTCTGCTGTTTTCTTCTGTTCCTCATTCTCCTCCCCCACGTCCCTTCTTCTTGTCATTCTTTCTCTCTCTCCCTTATCGTCCTTTTCTTCCTATTTTACCTTTTCAGTTTCTTATATCTTCTTCGCCCTTCTCTTTCTCTTAATTTTCATTCTCTATCTTTCCATTTTTCTTCTCATCATCATCCTTTTCATCTTTCTATTTCCCCATTTCAATCTTTAGCATCTGTCCTCTCCTTTATTCTCTTTATTTTTTTCCCTATTTCTTTTCTCTCTTTCCCCCTACATCCTTTTCCTCGTCATTCATCTTTCCCTATTCATCTCATTCCATTTTCAGTTGTATACGTTTTATCTGCTGTTCTCCTCCTCCTCCTCCTCCTCCTTCCGTTCTCATCCTCGTCCTCTTCTTTCTCTTCCGATGTCGTCTTCGCCCTCTTTCTCTTCCGTTTTCATTCTCCTATTCTCCTCCTCGTCCTCTTCCTCTTCTTTCTCTCCCATTCTCATCCACGTCCCCCCTCTCTCCCATTTTCATTCTTCTCCTCATTCTTCTCTCCCATTCTCCTCGTCTTCCTTCTCTTATTTTCATCCTCTTCTTCCTTCTCTCATTTTCATCCTCGTCTTCGTCTTCATTTTCATTCTCCTCTTCCTCCACCTCCCCCATTCTCTTCGTCTTTCTTCTTTCATTTTCATCCTCGTCTTCCTTCTCTCATTTTCATCCTCGTCTTCGTCTTTATCTTCCCATTCTTGTTCTCCTCCTCGTCCTTCTCTCCCATTCTCGTTCTCCTCCTCGTCTCTCTTTCCCAATCTCCTCCTCCTCCTCCTCCTCCTCCTCCTTATCTACATTTATTCCTCTATTACATCCTGGTCACTATTTGGTACTCGTAATTGTGTGTCATTACTTCCCACGCTCCCACGCCAGTATCGATCCCCTAGTAGTCATGAGGAGTGGGGGGTGGGGGTGGGGGTGGGGAGATTACCACTGAATAGGAAGGGGGGTCGTGGGTTTGAGTTAATGGGGGGACCTGTCTGTCATGGGCTGGTTAGTTACTTGGGTTAATGGGGGAGAGTTTGTGGGTGTTGGGGATTACTGTGGGGTTGGGTTTGGGGTGAATAGGGAGGGGTGTGTGTGTTGGGAGTTTGTTGTTGTGGGGTGGAGGTGAGGTGGGTGCTTGGGGAGTTGGGGAGGTATAAGTGGGGTTTAGATGAAGGCTGGGAGGAGGGTTCGTGGGAAGGGGAAGGAATGGGTGAGATGGGGAGGAAGGGGATAGAAGAGAAGGGTTTAGGTAAAGGAAGGATGGGGAGAAGAGGGGAGAGATAGTGAGGGAGAGGAGATATAGAGGCTTAAGAGTGTGGATGAGATGATAGTGGTGGGGAAGAAAAGAAGTGGAAGAAAAGGGTTTGGGGAGGGAAAGTGAGGAGATAATGAGGAAGGGGGGAGAAGAGGAAAGATGGTGAAAGAAAGATTTTTGGTAAAGATGGAATAAGACAATAAGAAAGGGAAGAATATATATTTTTTAAGAGAACACAAAGGAAGAACAAACAGCAGCAGGCTTGTTAGTCCTTACGAGGCTGCAGTGAGGAGGAGGAGGAGGAGGAGGAGGAGGAGGAGGAGGAAGAGAGGTAGAGGGATTGAGTGGGCAAGTGTGTGTGGGGGGGGGGGTGAAGACTGAACAGGTGTGGTGACTGTGTGTGTGTGTGTGTGTGTGTGTGTGTGATGACGTGTGTAAGTGAAATGTGGTTTGATGTCCCCGTAGAATTTACCACCACCACCACCTCCTCCAGCCACACAATCACCTATCATGTCACTATTTTCTCACGTCTCCCTATCTACCAACACTATCACTACCACCATCACCATCACCACTACCATTATGGAAGAAGATTCTATTATTAGTACGAGGAGGAGGAGGAGGAGGAGGAGGAGGAGGAGTGATTGTGATGTACGAGGTGGGTGGAAAGAAGGAGAAAGGAGAAACGGGAAGAAAACCAAAAGAGAAAGAAGAACGAACGAATGGGAGAAACGAGGAAAGGTTAAAATAGGGAAGTTAAGAAAGGAAAACTAAAACAAGAAGAATGGGGTGAGGAGGAGGAGGAGGAGGAGGAGGAGGAGGAAGCAGCTAACAGGGAGGAGAAGGTGAACGAGGATGGGGATGGAGGAAACTAACAGGGAAAAGGAGAGGATGGAGGGAGGGAGGAGTAGGAGATGGAGGAGAATAGGAGAGAGGCTGGAGGATGGAAGGAAGAGAGGGAGGAGTAGAAGAGGAGGATGGAAGAGAGCAGGATGGAGGCAGGCGGGGAGGGGGGAGGGTGGGATGCGCACGGCTGGTAGTGGTGGAGGTGGAGAGAGACGGGCTTGCTAGGCAGTTTGTCTCCGCTCACTCCAGTCTCGGAGGCCGGGATCTGAGAGCTGCACGCGCGCCCCACAACACTTCCCACCGCCCCCCACGCTCGTCCCCCCTCCCCCTCCTGCCCCCCGCCTCCGCCCGCTCACTGCCGGCCATTCACAGACCTCTCCACCTCACCATCGCTTCGGACTCCGTATCTGAAAGAGGGAGGCATGAGACAACCCCGACCCTAAGCTTGGGCATCTGAGGGCGCGGTGGGCAGTGGAAAGTGTGTTCATGTGTGTGTATGTCCTCCTGAAGGCGTGAGGATCTCCCTGCTGTGTGGAGACCCTGCGGTGAAGAATGAACCCGGGAGATACGAGTGAATGCGTGTGTGAGCGACTGAGTGCGTGAGTGAGTGAGTGAGTGAGTGAGTGAGTGAGTGAGGGGGCGGTGGTCGTTACCCAAGAACCTTCTGGAAGTAAGACGAGTAAAACGACCCCATAGGACGACCGCCTGCCACTGCTCACACCTCCACTCCTACTCTCCTTACTCCTGCCGGTGCTGTCGTGTTCTGAGCAACTGTGAACTCGTGAGGGAATGAGTGACTTGTGGGAAGCTTGTCGTCCCGTCAGTGCCTCTAACGCTCGACGCCTGCACGGGAGAGGCGGCCTGGCTCGCGTCCTGCAGCGCCCCTCATCCTCCAGAATGGTCCCTGCCTCGCCGCTGTGGGCCTAGAGACAGTGGTGTGTGGGAGTGAGTTACTCTGGTGGCGTCAGGACAAAAGAAACACGTAATGATAAAGTTAGTGGCGGCGTTGTAACAGTGACAGGAAAGCTGCTGTCTGTGTCGTCACGCTGGCCGTCCTTCAGGGGATACGCTCCCTAGACAGCTGAAACACACACACACACACACACACACACACACACACACACACACACACACACACACACACACACACACACACACACACACCAGTGCCTAAGTGAGCAGCAGCGTCGCCTCGTGTGTTGGGCGTGAGGTGCACCTGCTTCCCGGGTCGTGGGCGTGCCGTGCCCCGGCCCAGCACGTGGAGTGGCGTGGGCGTGGGAATGAGTAGCCAAAGTGGGTGTGCGTGAGCTCCACCCCGGGCGTGTGTCGGCGGGCACTGTGGCGGTGGAGGTGCCTTCCCCTGGGGACTCCACTGTGGAGGTGGTAGTGGAGGAGTGCTTGCTGGAGGGCGGGTGGGCGGGCGCCAGCCTCGCCCACCCGCCCACGGGGAATGAGGGGCGGCGCCGCGGCCTGGCCACCCTCTGTCCCACCCACGCCTGCCATCTTGCCGCCATGTGTCGCTGTCTTAGGCTGCTTGAGTCATGCTGCCAGGTACGACTCCTCATGCTCCCTCATACACGTCCTCACAGCCCAATGACACATCCTCACACCCTCACAGTACCCCTCACCCTCCTCCTGTTCTCACATTCATCTGACGCGTCTTAACACCCTCACAGCACATCACACCCCTCGTTGCACCCTCATAACATGTGCCCGTATGCCTTTAACAGCCTCACACTTTTCTAGCACGTCGCCAGACACATCCAACGCACCCACACCCTCATAGCATGTCCTCACGCCCTCAAAACAATCTTATACACTTGCTAACACGCCCTCACTCGTAACACATCCATACATAACTCAAAACATTCATAAAACCCCCACATCCCCCCGAACACCCTTCCCCTCACACACACACACACACACACATATTCTTCACATTCCCACAAACACCCTTTTCCTCTCTCTCATCCATCTCCCTGACACACACACGTCCCATCACTCCCACATTACCCCCCTCACCCATCACTTGCATTTCGATTTAAACAGCATTAAAATCCTCTTAAAACTATACAATTATAACCCCCTTACTTCTTCGCTCCCTAAATTCGTGATCCTTTTAATGTCATGCTGTTTTCTTATATATTACACATAATCATATTTAATCCAGTATTCTCTTCTTCGTCTTAGTTAGAAGTAAAATTAGTAGTGTTAATATTTTTCACTTCGTCAGTCATTCAGTCAGTTCGTTGTTCGTTCGTTCGTTCGTTAGTCAAGTAGTGAAATCGGTTGTTAGTTGTGTATTGTTGTTATTGGGACCTCCGTGACTGCGACCTTGACCTTGTTCGCGTCGTAGGTCATGGTTAGAGTGACCTTCGTTTTCTTAAAGGTCGAGAGAGAGAGAGAGAGAGAGAGAGGGGGGGGGCATATTTCTGGTATTATGCTATTGACTGATCTTGCATTTTTTTTTTGTATATGGTGAAGTAAAACAAAAGCAACATACAGGAAATAACATACTACTACTACTACTACTACTACTACTACTACTACTACATCTGCTAATAAAAACAAAACATGTCAATGATGATGATGCGGTGAGTTTCTCTTCATGTTAATAAGAAAAGTAATGCATTATGAAGTGTGGGAAAAGGAAAAGTATGAGTAATATTTATTTATATTTTCCGTGTTAGAGTGTATGGTCTTGCCTGACGGTGCTAACTTAATCTAATCTAACGTTACGTAATATTCAAAGTGACATTTTTACGCAAGGAAGTGAATTTAAGTCGTCTGATTTCATTTATTATTTCCATCAGCATTCGGCACCCTTACATCGTAATAGGAAGTGCTGATCTGACCTAACCTGACCGAACATAACACAAGATTCTAAGTGATTTTTTAAATTTTTTTAATTTAATTTATTTTGTTTATTTCCATCAGTCTTCAGTACCCCTATTAAAAATTGTAATAGGAAGTGCTAACCTAACCTAACCTGACCCAACATAACACAAGATTCTAAGTGATTAATTTATATTTTTATATTTATTTAATTTATTTTGTTTATTTCCATCATTCTTCAGTACCCTCATTAAGCATCGTAATAGGAATAGCTAAACTAACCTAGCCTGACCCATCGTAACACAAGTGATATTTTTGCGTAAGAAAATCGATTTAAATCATCGTTTTAACTGATATCTTACGCCAAACAGCATCGTAGCAGGAAGTGATGCCCTGTGCTAATCTAACCTAACATTACAAAGTGCTGTCTGAGATATTTCTATCCTATAAAAGGTAGTTGAGTTATCCATTGTTATCAGTAATGGCTGTCACCCTTTGAACATTCTGATCCAACCGTATCATGCCAGAACCTAACCTAATCCAACCTAACCTAACCTACCTAACCTAACCTAACCTAACCCAACCAGGTCTCTTGTCTTCACACCTGTATCTTACCTTTACTCTTCACCTTATCTATGTGCACTTTAAGCATTCTAATCCAACCGTATGCATCTTACCTTTAATCTTCACCTTATCTGTGTGCACTTGAAAGCATTCTAATCCAGTCGTGTCATGCCAGAACGTGCTAACCTAATCTAACATTACCTAGGTATCTTGTCTACTTAGGTACCTTGTCTTCGCACCTGTATCTTAACTATTCGTCTTCACCTTGTCTGTGCACTTGTTTCGATCTTTACTGCTGTTTTTGATATGTCACCTGGTTGTTGTTATCTATATTTTATTGTTATATTGTTCTATTCGTAATTCTCTTCACCTTTTCACCTCCATCTCTACATACGAAAGGAAACGTTTTGTATATGTATGTTCTGCACCTCTGTGTATGTATACCTATGCACACAACGTTCTTAATCTCTATGTATAATTTTCCGCACCTTTCTGTCTGTATCTCTACTGTACAAGAAATATTCTTTACCTGTATTTAATTTTCCGTATCGTTCTATCTGTATCTGCGTATAAAGGGAATGTTATTTACCTGTATGTATAATTCCCTGTATCTTTCACCTATATCTCTACGTATACATATATTTTTTTACCTGTATATATAAATCCCTGCACCTTTCTACCTTGTACCTCTGCTTATACAGTAAACTTTTTTTTTTTTACCTGTATATGTAATTCTCTACCAGTATCTTTACTTATACAGGAAACGTTCTTTTTACCTCAACAGGAAACGTTCTTTTTAACCTCTGTGTATTTCTTCGCACCTCTCTGCCTGTATCTCTACTTATACAGGAAACATTTATTTATTTTTTTCCTGTGTATGTAATTCTCTTACTTGCATCCTTACTTGTACAGGAGACGTTCTTTTTACCTGTAAGTATGCATGTTTCTTTGCTCCTCTCTACCTGTATCTCTCTGTATAAAGGAAACATTCTTTTTTACAGGAAACTTTTTTTTTACGTGTATGTATATTTGATTGCTCCTCTACCTATATCTCTAAGTATACAGGAAACATTCTTTTACCTGTATGTATATATGTTTACACCTCTGTCTGTATCTCTGTATGAAGGAAGCGTTCTTTAACCTGTATGTCTATTTGCGCCTCTGTATCTCTCTCTGTATACAGGAAGCGTTCTTTACTGTATGCTGTGTGTTTCCCTTTAAGCCTGAACGCATTTAGGTATCACTCGCTGCTCTATTAAAAGACGGCGCTTCATTCACGCGCATCTTTCCATTCACTGCTGTGCGTGTCCTCAACATACAGCGCCTTAGAGAACGTGTAATTGTCTCACCTGTGCCCCTCCCCTTCAGTCCTCAGCGCCTGTGTCATTCATCTCCTCTACTGAACGCTGTCACTCTGGTTTTCTCCTTCCCGCGACTTGAACTGTTTATGAAAAGTATTAAAACATTACCGTAACTTATTTGGTCTTTTTTTTCTTCTTCTACGCGTTTTATCTATATTTTATTTGATTTTATTCCGCTTTTTTGTTTATTTCATCTTGTTCTATTTTTTATTTATTTTATTTTTGTTTCTATTTACTTTTTTTTTTATTTCATTCTATTCCTTTTTTTATTGGGGGGCAGGGGCGGGGGAGACGGGAACAGCGGCAGAGTGGGCCTTTTTTCCTTATTTTTGTGCCCTTGACCTTGACGCGTGAAACAAAGTCGATATAATATGGAGTTTTATTCACTTTTACGTATCTTCAGTGTAATATTGCTTTATGTAGACATGTACAGATTCTCAACTTATCATTTATCACACGCACACAAAAAAAAAAAATTCGATACTTTTCATTCAATAACGTATATTATCTTACCTACATCGAACTTTACTTTCGTGGTATTCATCAGTTAACATTGTGTCCTCCTTTTAATCAGTAACACATGCGATCATCACACGGAGAAGAAATGTTGTCATCTTCCTCATTTCATGTTGCACGCCGTCCTAACACCTGTATCCTCCTTTTAAACTACAACACGCACGAGCATCACAGGAAGAAGTAATGCTCTCGTCTGTCTCATTTCACAGCACACCCCGTCTTACCTAGAAGGAATGTAACTGTCTGTACCATTGCCTTACAGATTGACTCGGCTTGGTAATTTTCTCACCTACAGCATCTTTATCAATCAGTATAGGAAGCAATATTGTCATATGTTCCATTTCACAACACGTATTGCCACGTCTAGAAGCAGCGTCATTACTCTTATTACTTTTATCATTACCTGACGCATTGCCTCGCCTGCAGTTTTCTCACTTATGGCATCTTTATCATTCTCAGAAGGAGGTAACTCTTATCATCTATTCCATTCCATAATACTTATAGTTTTATCTAGAAGTCACGACATATCATTCATCATTACCTTTATTATCATCTAAAGCATCAACTCGCCTGCACAGTTTTCTCACCTATAGCATCTTTATTAGTGACAATAGGAAGTAATGCTGTCCTTAATTCCATTCCATAATACGTATTGTCTTATCTGGAAGGCACGGGATTCCTTTTATCATTACCCTCATCATCATCTTACGTATTGCTTCGCCTGCACAGTTTTTTAACATGTAGCATCTTTATCAATCACAATAGGAAGTAATGGTGTCACCTGCTCCACTTCATAACATGTACAGTCTTGTCTGGAAGCAGCGCCGTGACCTGTATCATTGTCACACACACCTGCATCACTTGTCCAGTCACTACACGAAGCAGTGTCACCTGTTCCGTGCCATATATTTTGGTTCTCCCGTTTTCTTTAGGGAGCGGCATTTAAGTGTTGTTTTCCTTCCCTTGTCTTGTTAAAACATGGACAAATAAATAAGACTAAGTGCTACTTTTATTTATTTATCTTTTATTTATTTGCTTTATTTGACTTGCTTTTTACATGATAGGGAGACAAAGCAAGTACAATAGAATAAGGTAAAACCAAGATGAGTAGATAATTAAATAACACGTATTGTCTTATCTAAAGGGAACATCAATATCTATAGCATTACCTGACCTATTAAAAACACCTGCGCCATTCTCACCTGTGTAGCACGTTTATGAATCACAAGAGGTAAAATTCTCACCTGCCCCAATTCAATCGCATCGTCTTACCTAGGAGCTAATCACCTGTGTCATTACCTTTCACTACTGCATCATTCTCACCTGTGGCGCCTTTGTGAATCACGTGAGGAAGTCATATTCTCACCTTTCGTTACTCACCTTTAAAGTAACGTGAAGTGTGTCATTGTGTGGCCTGTTTCGCCTCGTTGGGGAAGTCTGGCTGTTTCTATAAGTTGTTATTAGGTTATTGTTCTCATTTTGTGTTTTAACCTCGAGGGCTTCTTATGTATTGGTTTTTATTAGTTTTTTATATATATTTTTTATTGATTTTTGTTTATTTATTTATTTTTTTTTTTTTTTTGTGTGTGTGGTTTCAGTTGATGTAGCGGCGCTGTAGTTCCGTCAGTCAGTTAGTCAGGCAAACAAGCACTCAGTCTATTGAAGTCTTAGTTTCTTTCGGAATTATTTTCAGATGTACTGTACTCTTTTCCGTTGTCAAGCATTTCCTTCAGTTCTTCTGGCTATTTTATATTTACATCCATATCTACCGTTGCTCATCTCTTACAATATTTCCATACTCCTTTCGACTTTCAGCCTGTCTATTATCTTTTTTCCCATATCTTCCTCCTTCATTTCATATCCTCTGCCTCTATTTCTCTTTCATCCTCCTCCTCTCTTACTCCATACCCTCTTCCTTCAGTATCTTCTGTTACGTTGCTTACAAACTTACTCTTGTTCCCTCCCTTCCTTCTTGAGCCGCCGTACGTTCGACTTCCCCTCCCCCCACTCACTTTTCGTCCCTCTGTACCGCACACTTCACTATTGCACAGATACACGAGCACCTTCACGCTCTCCCAGTCCTACTTGTGTGTGTGAGTTGATTTTCAAAGCGGCCACGGAAAGATGAAGGATGAGACGAAATTTTTATTATTTTAGCACTACAGGTTCATGGGAGGAGAGTTAAGGAGAGGCGGATATTTGAAAGGATGGAAGTAATGTTTGAAAATAGAACGGAATAACTTTAAATATTGGTGTTGGAAGTAGAAGTGACTGAGAGGTGGATAGTAAGGGAGAGAGGTCCTAATTGTTTAAAGGAAGGAGATTGATAGCATTGAAAACCTTTGCCTTTACTGTATATGAGAGGGATCCTTCAAAGTAGAGACATCATTGCAGCGATCCGTGAAACATTTTGGACATTCAAGGGAAGATAACTGAGGAGTGTAAAATTCTCACCTCGCTGGAAAAGTAATGCAGAGTAAAAGGAACCAAAACGTTGCTGTGGAAAAAAATATAAGGTCCCTATTAAGAACTATTAACTGGCTGCAGTGCTCTTAATGTTAGCGAAGGGACGGGCATAGCTTAAAAAAAAAACTAACGCAGGTGATTTCTGTAGACACTAAGACTTAGGGTCATATTCTGAAACAGTTATGCCCGCACCTCCACGATTCCCAGAGGCTCTAGTTGAAGTTACACAGTTTTAAGGGTATTTTTTTTTACGGTTCTAGTGACAGATTAACAATATATCTACTCTATCAGCAAGGGGAACACTCTTAAGAACCCGGGTTATCATCTGTGGCTTTGGAAAATAGTGTTTCTGTATACGAGTCTTAGTTACAATAGAGACAGCCCACGGGATGACCGGCGAGGGTGGCGAGGGTCTATCTTGCCTGACTTCATTGATTCAGCGAGAGTTCAGATGCAAAACGGGCGATAAGATTCTCGATAAAGGAGACCTCCCCAGGGTGCCGCGTGGAGGCAGATCTGGGTTAGCTGGTTGTCATTAAAGAAGAGAGGTGCGGCTTCGTGAGGGTATGGGGGAAGTGGATCATAAGTGGGTAGTGGATGGAGGAGGTTGTTCGGCGTTTACTTGGCTCATGTATGTTGTTGGGTTGTTTTTGTGTGTTAGGGAATTTGAATTGATTATTTTTATTATTATTATTATTATTATTATTATTTATTATTATTATTATTATTTTATTTTATTTATTTATTTTTTTTTTTAAGTTCTTAGGTTGTGTTTAGTTTTTGAGGGTTTTACGGCAGTTTGTGTTTCGGTAATTTTGTTGTATCTTTGTTTTGAAGGTCAGTTTGTGTTTAGGTAAATGAGATGTATTCGAAGGATTTATTTATTTTTTATTTGTTTGTTTATTTATTTATTTATTTTGTTATTTTTTTGCATGTACGAGTATGTAAATTTGTATTTTGTTTTCGTTTATTTATTAATTAATGTTTTTTTTATTAGTTCATTTATTTATTTATTTATTCATTTTATTTATTTATTTATTTATTTATTTATGTGTGTGTGTGTGTGTGTGTGTGTGTGTGTGTGTGTGTGTGTGTGTGTGTGTGTTCTTGTATCAGTCTCATGTAAAAATAAGTAAATAGGTAGATGGATGAATAACTAATCTGGTGCATTGGTATATGGTGAGTGAGGTTGGCTGCTAAACGTTTTTGTACTACACTTCACAGCGAAATGCCCAGAACTGTCCTCCTGTGCAGCAAACGTTACTTTTTACCTTTGAAATTCGCCTTTAACCCAAAGATCCTTCCCTTCATTCGCCTTGCGCGGCATCCTCACGGCACTGTTGACAGGCCTTCAGAATGACTCGGCAGCAGTGTCATCATCGCTTTCCTGAATAAGATAAATGTATGGTAGCTGGAATTAGCATACGTTAACAGCTAAATGTACTACACTATCTGAAATTTGAATGTATGATACTAAAGGTTAATGTACGATATAAGAATTATTGTAGGATCTCTGAAATTAACGTGCATCTAAAACCCAAATGTACGATGAAAAAATAAATAAATAAATGTACGATAATTAAAATGAATGTACGATAGCTAAGAATTAAGTGGAGGAAATTCAGCAGTAATGAATTGCCTTAAAAGAACCAAAACGTATCATACATGCAAAACTGATAATGAGGAAAAACAAAATGAAATCAATCGGTCAAGTAAAAAAAAAAGAGAGTAAGAAAATGCAGTAAATTTCCAGTATAAATAAATGCAATAGATAAAACCAATCAATAAATGCACAATATCTTAAAACTAAACTTACAACACACCCAAAATATACCATAAAGAACACCACACACACAACACCAATAGCCAACGCTTAACTCGGTGCCTGTGTCGTGGCGGCGGACACGTGGGGAATTTCAACTCTCCCGGGGCGTGTGTGTGGCCCGCCATTACATCCACCCCCAGTGTTACCAGAAGCGATGCGCACACCACGGCCAGCATTCGTGAACGCCACGCTCTCTCATCGGGACTTTTCAAAGGCTACGGAGATGATTAGCGGACCCATGCGTGCTTTTGAGTAATTTATTTTTATTTTATTCTATTTATTTATTTAATTTATTTATTGGTGATGTGGAATGTATTAAACGCTCACTAGAATCACGGAAACACCCACTCCTTTTCTCCTCAGTGTTTAACAAGGACCAGAAGCCACACAGTTGATTAGCCAGGTCCTCGTGTGTGTTTCTTATTCATTTATTTTTTGTTTGTTTATTTGTTCTATTGGCGATGCAGAACCCTTATCAAGCTGTCACTAAATTCGGAAATACAACTTCTGTTTCGACTATTTTAAGAGCAGCCGAGGTCACAGGTGAATAATAGTGTCCTCGTGAGTTTTTAATTTAATTTTTTTCTACGTTTTTTTTTTATTAATAATGCAGAATCCTTTGTATTAAACTATCACTAGAATTACGAAAACATCCCATTCCACTACAGTATGTTACAAGTATTTATTTTTATTATATTTACTCATTTATTCTTGTTTACTTATTTATTTTGTATTAATGATGCAGAATCTTTAGAATTAAACCTTAGAATCACGAAAACCTCCCCTTCCACTACAGGATGTTAAAAGTAAAGCAAAGACAAGACCCACAGGTGCTTAAGAATACCGTCCTTGGTCTGAACACATTAATAAAACACTAAGTAACCAGTCACAGCATACTGATGAATACGCAGGGTGAATCTCCTCTCTGGCTACACGTTGACATTTCACCAGCTTGACGCACCAACATTGCCAGGGTGTGAGTGGGCAGGAGGTATGCAGGGGGGCATTGACGTCAGGGGTGTGTGTGATGTGTGCTGCCAGGCTCGTGATGGTGGTGAAGAGAGTGACAGTGACAGGCTTGCTTATGTCTCATCACGTTCACTGACTGGCTGATGCGTCATGGTCGCCTGTGTGTGTGTGTGTGTGTGTGTGTGTGTGTGTGATTAGTGGTGACATTTTCTTGTAAGGACGGTTTGTTCTGTGAATACTACTACTACTACTTTATTCTTTAACTACTACAACTATCACTATTTCATACTACGACGACTACTACTACTACTACTTTATTCTTTAACTACTACGACTACCACTACTTCTTTCTTCGTTCTTTTATTTCCTCCCTCTCCTTTCCTTTTCTGTTCCTGCTCTTATTTTCTTTTTTTGTCCTGCTCTTCCTCCTAATTCTCCTACCGCCACCACCACCACCACAAACAACAAACACCCACTAGCAGACACTACCCAGCATTCAGACCCCCACCAGTAACCAATATTTAGTCTATCGAGAGAGGCGTCGGCCACTTCCTTTAGACACCGCCTTTGATCGCTATCTTGGCTGAGTGGCGCGTTGAGGGCGAGGCGTCAATGAAAGACACTCACCTGCTTACTATACTACACGTGTTTTGATTGACCGCTGCTGAGTCTTTGGTGTTCACTATGTACCACACGTCTTGATTGAGGTGCTGGTGTGACTGACCGGTGGAGACCCTCTGGTGGTTTACTAAGCACTGCACGTGTCCTTATCACTGTAGGGCTTGACTGATGGCTGTAGCTTGTGAGTGACAGCCTAAACATCCCAGTGAGCTACTCTGCCTCTATAGTGAAATTCTAAGTTAAAAATATCCTACTAACTCCGACTTTATACTTGTAATTGGCCTGTGATTTAATGTTTATCCCTTTCACTGCGATATGGAACCATTCACAGCACTAAAAGCAATGCATGGGTTTTTTGTAAGCATCCACAAGAAAGAAGGGTATATGAAAGGATAAATATTGCAATTTCTAGCTAGTACAGTGTTTGCAGGTGATGGTAGAACAAGAAAACATGTCAGAGGGGTTAGTCATTATGGAAAGATGTGCCAAATAGCTTACAAGTCATTCAAAGCCTAAAGATTGCTATGAGCTGTACTGTACATTTGAGATTGCTATGAGCTGCACTGTACATTTCTAACTAACCCCCCTCAACAAGTAATTTAGAGCCTAAAAAGTTTCCTATGAGCTTGACTTTGCATGTATGACTGATCTCCACAACAAGTAATTCAAAACTTAAATATTCCTGTGAACTTTAATTGACTTTTTTTTTTTTATAACTGAGCGCCACGAGTAATTCAGACTCTACATTTATGACTGGTGGCTCCAAAAAATTATACAAAACCTAAAGATTCCTATGAGCCCCCGTCTTTACCTTTTTTAAGTGACCACCACAGCGAGTCATTCAAAAGCTAAAGGTGCATGTAAGACTAATTGTACGTTTTAGAAGGACAGTGACCGCCACAACCAGGAATAAAAGGCTTAAAGGTCACATTAGCATTACTTCCCATACGTTTTTGAAATTCCTATAACCTTAGTTGAAAAAAAAAAAAAATCACACTTATTCTTAAAAAACTACAGTACTCTATTTTTGCACCTGAATACTCATGTTAATTACGAGTCTCATTTACACAGGTACATAATCTTAACTCTTACTGCAACTATACGAAGAGGCGGAGCTTATCCATCGCGCTGACCAATCACAATAGAGAAACGGGGCATATTAATAATCCATTCGTGTTACAAAGGCGTGGCTTACCCAGCGCCTTAGCCAATTCTGTACCTTCAAATGGGTAGGAAGGCGTGGCTTATCCATCACGGCAGCCAATCAAATGGGTCTAAATAAGTAAAGAGGCGTGGCTCATCCAACATGCCAGCCAATCACAGGGGTTCGTTTGGATATAGAGGCGGGGCTTATTTGTTGTTGTTTTGTTACTAGTAATGTATTTTTTTTCTCTTTTTTTCCACTTTTCCTTAATTTTTCTGATCTTTTCCTTACTTTCCATTTCTTAGATTAATTTTTTCTTTAATTTCGTATTTCCTACTTTTCATTCAGTTTTCCTTTCTTCATTATATTCTTTTATCTTCCTATTCCTGTCCTTTATTCAGTCTTGCTTTACTGTCATTCTTTCTTTCAGCCTTTTTTTTTATTTTCATTCAATTTACCTTCATTCCTTGCTTTATCTTCCTTTTCCCCATTCTTCCTTCAGCTTATTTGATTTTCCTTTTTCCAGCCTTTCATTCAGTTTCCCTCTGTCCTCAATTTAATTCTTCCAGTGTCTTCCTTGCCACGTGCCTCTGACATTTCCCCGGCACGTGTCTCGGAAGGCGCGTGGGTGGGAGGGCGTGGAAGAGGTGGAAGGGGGAGGAATGGGAGAGGGGAGTGAGAGGAAAGGAGGACAGGATATGAAGAACAAGTCAGTAAACACCTACAGCCGGATTTTCCTCTTTTTTTTTTCCCTCCCTTTTTTTTTCTTTTTCTTTCGTTTTCTTTGTTTTTCTTAGCTTTATCTTTTGTTACATTTTTTTTTGCTTTTTATTTATTTATTTATTATTATTATTATTATTATTTTTATTTTATTATTTTTTTTCCGTCTTCAGAAATATACTCTCTCTCTCTCTCTCTCTCTCTCTCTCTCTCTCTCTCTCTCTCTCTCTCTCTCTCTCTCTCTCTCTCTCTCTCTCTCCTAGAAAATCTGCTGTTGATCTCTTCCTTTTTCTTCCTTTTCTTTCCTTTTTCCTCTTTCTCTTCGTAGTAAATCTAGTTTATTTTTTCCTTTGTTCCTATATTTCCCTTATTCCTCTTCCTTGGAAATTCACACGATCTTTTCTTCTTTTCTCCTATTCCTCTTTTCTTCCTTTTTCCTCCTCATCTGTTTTTCTTTTCCTCCTTTTCATTGTTCGTATTATATTTGTTTTAGTTTTTTTCTCTTTTCTGGACCTATTTTTTTTTTATCATCCCTCCTCCTCCTCCTCCTCCTCCTCCTCCTCCTCCTCCTCCTCCTCCTCCTCCTCCTCCTCCTCCTCCTCCTCCTCCTCCTTCCGTCCTGGCTTTGGTCTTTCCTTCATTCATTTCCTCT
>NC_087176.1:2737500-2815000 GCF_035594125.1 Scylla paramamosain
ATACAAACCTTGAAAACTCGTATACAAACTTTCAAAACTCGTATACCCTTCATGGTGTACCAACCACCACCACCACCACCACCACCATTCCTTCAACCCAATACCTCATCACATTATCTTAGCATGTACATCCAAACGCACCCCACAATAACCGCTCCCTCTCCCTCCACAGCACTTCCTGGAGACGCTGCAGCCCTTCGACACGGATGACGAGACCAGGATTGCCAACTATCTCTATGACAGATCCAAGGAGATCGAACCCAAGAACTGTAAGAAGCCGCCCATTAAGGTAACCACTGAGCCACGAGTACCTGCAGTGATGTGGAGTGTACAGAGGGTATTGGAAAGGTGTTGAAGAGTGTTACAAGGGTGTTTAGAATTTTAGAGTGGTGTTGAGTATTAGAAGGGTACTTTATAGTGTTGAAAAGGTGTAGAATATTATAGGAAGGGTGTTGAAGAGTGTTGGAATGGTGTTGAAGAGTGTTGCGGTGGTGTTGAGTATTGGAAGGGTGTTGAAGTATTCGAAAGATGCTGAATAATTATAGGAAGGGTATTTGAAGGTTTTTCAGTGCTCCAAGGATGTTAGCATAGGATCAGTGTTGAAAACCATTACAAGGATGTTGAGGTGTTGAAATGGTGCTTAAGAGTGTAGAAAGAGCATTTGAAGAGTGTTGAAAGGGTGTTGGAATGGTGTTGGAAGGTTACTGAAAAAGTGTTACAAGGGTGTTAAAGAGGATTAAAAAGACGTTTAAATGTTAGAGGGATGTCCAGGAGTGTTAAATGGTATTGAAATGGTGTTTTGGTATTGTGAAAAGGGTGTTTGTGTTGGAAGCATGTTGGAATGGTATTGAGATCCGGAAAATAGTGTTGAGAAATGTTGAAATAATATTAAAAAAGGGTGTTGTGGTATTGCATAGGATGTTAAAGTGTTCGAATGCTGCTGAGGAATGTTGAGACGGTATTAGGAAGTATTAAAAGGGTGAAGTCTGTAGATAATCACGTTTTAATGGTTCAGTAAGGTGTTAATGAGATTCGCCAGGTGTCAGTAGGGTGTCAGTAGAGGTGTTAATGAGGCAAGGTTAATTAGGTTCAAGTGGGGTGCTGTTGGTGTTCCTAAGGTGTTCACTGGGGTCCTGCAGGGGTGTTTACTGCATGGTTAATGGGGGACTTGATGGAATGCTGATGGGGCTGGAATGGGAGTGTCTGGAGGGCGCTGGAGGGGCCACTGGAATCTAAATTAGGGTCTTTTGGGTGTAGAAGAGGTATTGGAATCTGGAATCTACTGGGGTGTTGATGGGGGGACTGGAATCAGGAATGGGTGTACTGGGGGATGAAGAATACTGGAATCAGGAATGGATGTACTGGGCAGGAATCAGGAATGGGTGTGCTGGGGGATGAAGAATGCTGGAATCAGGAATGGGTGTACTGGGGGATGAAGAATGCTGGAATCAGGAATGGGTGTACTGGGGGATGAAAAACACTGGAATCAGGAATGGGTGTACTGGGGGATGAAAAACACTGGAATCAGGAATGGGTGTACTGGGGAATGGGGAATACTGGAATTAGGAATGGGTGTACTGGGGAATGGGGATATTTCCAGTCTGTGTAGTCTTCGTTTGCTTTTGTTTCTTTTGCCTCTCTCTCTCTCTCTCTCTCTCTCTCTCTCTCTCTCTCTCTCTCTCTCTCTCTCTCTCTCTCTCTCTCTCTCTCTCTCTCTCTCTCTCTCTCTCTCTCTCTCATTCCTCCTTTTCATCCCTTCCATCCCTCACTTTTTTCTTCCCATTTCTCTCCCTTTCCCTCTTTTCCATTCCTTCCTTTCCCCTTTCTCCTTGCCTTCTTTTTCTTTTCCTCTTCTTTCTCTTTTTCCTTTATTTCCCTCCCGATTCTCTCCTCCCTATTCTGTTTGCCTTTCGTTTATTCACCTTTTTCCCCCTATTTCCTTCTCTCCCTTCTCTATTCTCTCCACCTCATGAAAGCACTGGGGAAGAGAGGAGGAGGAGGAGGAGGAGGAGGAGGAGGAGGAGGAGGAGGAGGAGGAGGGGGTAAGCGGGGTGTGGAACGTGTCGAGAGAGAGAGAGAGAGAGAGAGAGAGAGAGAGAGAGAGAGAGAGAGAGTCTGTGGGAGCAGGCAGCTGTTGGATCAATGGGAAGCGGTAGTGAAATCTCCCCCCTCTCCCTCTCCCTCTCTCTCCCCGGCCCCGCCCCCATCCACACCCTCACCGCCACCCTCGCCCCCGCCCCTTCCCCGCCCACGCACCTCAATGAAGGCGGTTTTGTGAATGGGCCGCCTTGCTAGATTTTGGCCACCTCGTCCTCTTCTTCACCCACCTGTCCCCACCTGTCCTCCTCCTCCTCCTCCTCCTCCTCCTCCTCCTCCTGTCTATGTCTCTGTCTCCTCTTTCATCTCTGCTCCTCCATCTCTACATCTCCCTCTCTGCCTCCGTGTTCTTGTCTTCCTTTTCTCTCTGTCTCTCTTGTTTCCTCTCCCTCCCTCCTCCTTTCTTGTCTTCTTTTCTCTCTGTCTCTCTCTTGTTTCCTCTCCCTCCCTTCCTCCTTCTTTCCTTGTCTTCCTCCTCGCCTCTCCCTGTTTTCCTGTCTTCCTTTTCTCTCTGTATCGTGTTTCTTCGTATTTCTCCTCTCCTATCTCTGCTGTTTCCTCCTCCTCTTTCTTGTCTTCCTCCTTTTCCTCTCCCTTTCTGTCTTTGTTTTCTTGTCCTCCTTTTCTCTCTGTCTTTCGTGTTTCCTCTCCCTCCTTCACCATCTCTGCAATTTCCTCCTCCTCCTCCTCCACCTCCTCCTCCTCCCTTTCTGCCTCTTTCTCTATCTTCCTTTTCTCTCTGTCTCGTTATCTTATTCCACCTCTCCTATCTCTTCTGTTTCCTTGTCCTCCTCCTCTTCGTCTTTCTCTTCTCTGTTTCTCTATCTGTCTCCTCCATCCGTTTCCTTCTCTTCCTTTCTTTCGTGTGTTTTCTTAATGTTTCTCTCTCTTGTGTTTCCTCTTCTTCCTCTCTCTCGTTCCCTTCTCCTTCTCCTCTTTGTACTGTTTCCTCCTCTCCCTCTCACGGTTCCTCTTCTTTCTCTGTCCCTTCCTTTACTCTTTTCTTCTTCTTCTTCTTCTTCTTCTTCTTCTTCTTCTTCTTCTTCTTCTTCTTCTTCTTCTTCTTCTTCTTCTTCTTCTTCTTCTTCTTCTTCTTCTTCTTCTTCTTCTTCTTCTTCTTCTTCTTCTTCTTCTTCTTCTTCTTCTTCTTCTTCTTCTTCTTCTTCTTCTTCTTCTTCTTCTTCTTCTTCTTCTTCTTCTTCTTCCTTTCTTTTGTTTTCCCTTTGCGGTATTCACATCTCATCGTGTGTGTGTGTGTGTGTGTGTGTGTGTGTGTGTGTGTGTGTGTGTGTTAATGTAAAGGTGCACATTTACCTAGTTTTAGTACACAGGAGGGTGTGGGGGGGGGGAGTCTGAGCTATATTCGTGTGGTCTGTATATCTGTTATGTGTGTATGTGTGTATATATATGTATTCTATTCGCTCATTGGTTGATGTACACTTCTTGCCTTGTGTCGTTTAGTGTGTGTGTGTGTGTGTGTGTGTTGTATTTTTCCAGTGATTGATAAACACTCCTTGCCTCTCATCTAGTCCATACAGATATCTATATTTGTATGAGGGAAGGTGTGTGTGTGTGTGTGTGTGTGTGTGTGTGTGTGTGTGTGTGTGTGTGTGTGATGGCTGGACCTGAGGACTTGGTATTAAAGCTGCAATGACGGGCCGTGGTGATGATGGTGATAGTCATAATACTCATCATAATTCAACCAATAACAAACCATAACCCACAACACCCCCTCCCCTCCCCTCCTCCCCACACAACACAACACAACACAACACACACAAACCAAAACGGGATAGTACAATAGGTGAACAGTGACTAGTGACCAGATGCTTTGGACTAGAGAGAGGTACAGTGAGAGAGACATAGATACAGAGCACCCAGCCTCCCTACTCCTTACTAAGTACTTCGTCAGTTAAAGGTGAAAGCTGAACGTCTATTTTTAGCTCCGGTATCTGCAGTTTCCTTGCTTCACGTGTCTCGGCGGATAGAGCTACCCCCCGCTCCCTCCTCCCTCCTCCCTCCTCGCCCCTGCTCTCCCCTCTGCCTCCTCTCTTTCCTCTCTTTCCTCTCTCTCTCTCTCTCTCTCTCTCTCTCTCTGACGTTCGCTTTCCTCTTTTACCTCTCTTTTTCCTCCTTTTCTCTCATTTCTCTCTTCTCTTTTCTGTTCTCTTCTGGTGTTCTGTTATGTTCTGGTCTCTCTCTCTCTCTCTCTCTCTCTCTCTCTCTCTCTCTCTCTCTCTCTCTCTCTCTCTCTCTCTCTCTCTCTCTCTCAAGCATGTATTTTAACCCTCCCCCTTCTTAGAGTAATTTACAGGGTAGGTAATGTGTCTGTGATGAGAGAGAGAGAGAGAGAGAGAGAGAGAGAGAGAGAGAGAGAGAGAGAGAGAGAGAGAGAGAGAGTGCGGGGGACGAGGGGAAACTGGTTCTTGGTGGCGTGCGGCCTCGCTCAATGGCTGGCTGCAAGGGGATTGGCAGGCCCCTGGACCAATCACAGCCCGCGCTCAACACCCACACACTTGGCACCAACAAACACACGCACACACCCACTCTCTCTCTCTCTCTCTCTCTCTCTCTCTCTCTCTCTCTCTCTCTCTCTCTCTCTCTCTCTCTCTCTCCTTGCCAGACTTTCCTCGTCCTCCTCCTCCTCCTCCTCCTCCACACGTCTTTATCACATCTTTCTTTAAGATTCTCTACCTACCCTTGTGTAATTTTACCCTCTCTCTCTCTCTCTCTCTCTCTCTCTCTCTCTCTCTCTCTCTCTCTCTCTCTCTCTCTCTCTCTCTCTCTCTCTCTCTCTCTCTCTCTCTCTCTCTCTCTCTCTCTCTCTCTCTCTCTCTCTCTCTCTCTGCTACTGTCATATATGAACTAATATCATCAACCATCTCCAGTCTCTCTCTCTCTCTCTCTCTCTCTCTCTCTCTGCTACTGTCATATATGAACTAATATCATCAACCATCTCCAGTCTCTCTCTCTCTCTCTCTCTCTCTCTCTCTCTCTCTCTCTCTCTCTCTCTCTCTCTCTCTCTCTCTCTCTCTCTCTCTCTCTCTCTCTCTCTCTCTCTCTCTCTCTCGTCCATACCCGTTCCTCACGAGACAAACAGACACACACACACACACACACACACACACACACACACACACACACACACACACACACACACACACACACACACACACACACCACTACTACTACCAGAGGGTTAGGTGAGGAACGAGGTTAGGTTAGGTGGAGAAGAATGGTTAGGGTAGTGTGTTGATAGATTAGGTTAGGTTAGGTTAAGTTAGGTGAGAGGTGAACTAAGGTAAGATAAGGAGGATTTGAATGGTCAGAAGTGAGGGGGGGGGAGGTATGGTAAGGTAAAGAGGGATTGAATAGTCAGGGGGAGGAGGGAGGAATGGGTATGTGATGGTTAGGTGATGGGGGAGCTGGGATAAGGTATATGGGAGGTAAGGAGGAGAGGAGATATGTAATTTTTAGGGAAAGGGGTGAAATGGTGAGAGAAGAATGAAGGGGGGAAGGGAAATTGAATGGAGAATGGTCAAGGGGAGGGAGGAGGGGTGTATGTAATGGTAAGGGAAGGGAAGAGAAATAATGAGAGGAGATTGAAGGGAGATGTAATGTAAGGGAAGAATGGAGAAGGGTAAGACTATTGTAATGGTAAGGGGGGACTGAAGTGGTGAGAGGAGAATAAGTGGGTTGTGTAATGAAAGAGAAGAGAGAATGGGAAGTGTAGTGTAGTAGTAATGGGGGGACAGAGATGGGTTAGGAAATGGTAGAATTAGGCTTTAATTATTTGTTTCACTTAAGAGAAAAATGGGATTACTAAGTTCAACCTACATTTTTTTCCAATTTCCCATTTAATAATTAAACAGTGGGACATTACTTGTACTTTATTTACTTGTCATTACTTATTGTTACCCATGACTCAAAGAGCTGAAGTGTTCTACTGGCCACCAGTGGTTTCTGAATTAATATTTTGGTTGTATGCAGCTTCTTCCAATATTCTAAGTTCTTTCCTTCCTTCTTGCTATTTATTGTTAGCTCATGAGTCTTGAAAGAGTTGAGGTGGTGTTTTGGGCATTGACAGCTTTGGAGGTGGCTCATCTTTAAGTTTTGAGCAGCTTCTTGCAGTATTCTAATTTCTCCCATCAAGTAACAATAACCACTGAATATTATTTGGACTTTTCCTTTGTTAATATATATTGTTAGCTCCTGAGGCAGTTTGAAAGGGTGAAAGTGTTCTGTTGGGCATTGGTGGATTTCAGAATTGGTTTATCTTATTGCAGTATACTCACTTCCTCCTCCCTTTTCTCTAATGAATGATACCACAGGTGATGATAATGATTAATTTTATTTATTTTCTTTTTTTTCTTTTTTAAGTGGTTCATCTTTAGGTTATAAGCTTGCAATATATTCATTTACTCCTGTTCTTCCTAGTACTGCTACAAATGATGATAATGATTAAATGTGTATGTTGATTGGCATGTATTGAAAGTTCTCCCTGGTCAGTGTTTCCCCATAAACATTATATACACTCAGTGCCCCATCAGACAGTTCTCCACATGACAGGTTGGGCAAGGTTAGGTTATTTACCATGGGGGAGAATTATTCTGGGTGACATTTGAGGAATCTTCATTGGATAGAATTTACATTTCAGTGCTTACAGATAATATATGTAATGCTTCTATCTTGGTGTTCATATTATTGTTCTGGGAAAAAAATTTAAGAATATTTCAGCTGAGTGTTGTGTATGTTCTCATATCTGTATTACAGTATTATCAGAACAAACTGTCTTGTGATAGTGAATGATGAAAGACACTATTTTTACAGTGGTAGTTAAACTTGTTTGTATTTTTATTTATTTATTTTATTTATTAATTTTCATATTTTATTTTATTTTTCTGTGTGTGTGTGTGTGTGTGTGTGTGTGTGTGTGTGTGTGTGTGTGTGTGTGTGTGTGTGTGTGTGTGTGTGTTACTGTTGAAAGAGTGGTAATTGATTTGTATTTTACATCAAGTATCTTTAGTAACAGTTGCTATTACTATTGGCATGAGCTGTCAGTGGTGATGAGAGGCACCAACCTCACTCCTCCTTGTGTTGCAGGAGCGGCGGTGGCACAACAGCTACCTCAAGTCCCCTGGCATCAAGCCTCGCAACAAGGTGCCCAACCCCCTGCCCGGCATCTTCCTGCAGAGTGAGAGGGGACCCAAGCTGAATGAGGGGGCTGAAGGGGATGACATGACCACGCCCCCCACCCCCAACACTCCCAGCAGCCCCAGCCTCCCCCAGCACCACCAGGCACCCCACATCTCTGCTGACAATGCCGTCTTTGCCCCTGTGGAGCTTGGGACAGGAAGTGAGTGGCTGGATGCTGGAACATGGAAGTGGTGTTGTGCAGGGTGACTTGTAGATTGTGTCCTACCTAGAGTTTTCTGAGTCTGTAACTACAAATATTCCCACCACAGTAGCTAAGTTGTTCCTATTTGTCTTTAGTTTTCTGGTTCTGTAACTACGAGTGTTCCCACCATAGTATCTTAGAAGTTGTTGTTCCTATTTGTCTTGTTTTCTTGTTCTGTCACAGCTACAAACATTCCTGATGCTGCAGCAAAGATATGTTCCCTGTTACTACTACACACACACACATCAGTAAACACAAGGGAAGATGCATAAAGCCAGTAGGGCCATAGTGCCGCTAACAATATGATTGCAAAGCCCATTCCAGTAATCTACCTCTGTTTATGATCTAATTTCTTACTGTTTTTAAGTCTAATTTTATCATGTTTAAGCCAGTTACTTTTGCTCCTTTTTAGATTACTAACCCTAAGGATCTCTTCTGCATTACCCTTATTAGAACAGGAAGTTTTCACATAAATGCATAGAAGCGTAATGAAGTCTTGTATTGGGTGACTAACTGGTGCCAGAGAAAACTAAACAAATCTGAATATGGTACTCGTAGTTAAAACAATACAAAAGACATTGATAACAGAGCCGTATGATTTTTTTTTGTGTGTGTGTGTGTGTGTGTGTGTGTGTGTGTGTGTGTGTGTGTGTGTGTGTGTGTGTGTGTGTGTGTGTGTGTGTGTGTTGGAATAGAGTACTGACATGAGCCACTCCCTCCCTCCAGATGTGATGTCCAATGAGTACCGCTATGTCCCTCCTCAAGCCCCTCCACCACCTCCCGTGTCCTCCCAGGTGCCTCCTCCACCATTACCACCTCGGGCCCCCAAGAGGGAACCCTCTGTTGGCGACACCTCGCCCAAGGTAACTGCCTGGGACCTGCTGCTGATGGTTCTCTCTCTCTCTCTCTCTCTCTCTCTCTCTCTCTCTCTCTCTCTCTCTCTCTCTCTCTCTCTCTCTCTCTCTCTCTCTCTCTCTCTCTCTCTCTCTCTCTCTCTCTCTCTCTCTCTCTCTCTCTCTCTCTCTCTCTCTCTCTCTCTCTCTCTCTCTCTCTCTCTCTCTCTCTCTCTCTCTCTCTCTCTCTCTCTCTCTCTCTCTCTCTCTCTCTCCAGTGAATCTTATAAATTTATTGAAGCTTTTAATTTGTGTTTGCTGTAGTTTTATCCACCTTGCATCTCAAGAGTAATATGGTTATTTTAGGGATATCAGATTTCATGACAAACATCAAACATATGAACTGTCTTGTTTGTACTCTGTCAGAGACACATGAGAACCATTAACCCTGCCAGTCATTACAGGGAGAAAGCATTTGACTTTTCAAGTGTCTGCCCACTAGTAGTTAAGCAGGGGTGTATATATTATTCTGAATGAAGGATGTGTGAGTGAATAGGTTATCCAGTTCACTTTGCTGTCTTATCTCTAATGTAAATTAATTTTTATTCATTTATTTTTTTATTTATATATTTTTTTTTCAAGGCCAGATGCTATTGATGCATGCCTGTCATCCTGTGACTTTGCCTTTATTTGATTATTATTATTATTTTATTTTTCTTGGAGATCTGGTACTATTTATGCAAGCCTGTTATACCCTGCCTTTGCATTTTATTTATTTATTTATTTATTTTATTTTGTTTATATACAAGAACACGCATTACTTATGCAAACATGTTGTGCCACTCCTCATGAGTGTTGTGTCTCTTGCTGCAGGTGAAGCAGGCTCCTGATGCCCCAGAGTTGCCACCCCGGGATGTCTCGCCGCCCCCCATTCCGCCCCGAACGGCTACCCTGCCCCGGATGCACTCCTCCATGGGGCTGCAGCACGGCCCCGACCATCACCACCATGCACATGCATCGCTCATCCAGCCCCTCCACTCCATCAGCCTGCATCACCAGCTCCCCCACCACCATCACACTCACCACCATCGCATTCATCCCTCCTTCCTGGCCCCCCCTCCTCCCCCGCAGCAGTATCAGCTGGACCCCCCACCCCACCGTCGTAACAACTCCGTGGACCTGTCCTCCCCCACCCCCCTGGCTCGGAGACACACCAACGGGCCTCACGCAGGTAAGGACATGCCTCCCTTTATAAGACTGGCTGTACTTTGTCTGACATCAGTGTGGCATACTCCATTTCATTATTACTTGTGTTACTGTGTCTTGTCTCTTCTTTATTGTGTTCTTCCTCCTTTGAATCTGCTTAGCTGCTTGTGGTTCAAGTCGTGTCTTGCTGATTACATCTTTATTTTTTTATGAAATATCAGTAGTGATGACCAGATTTGGAACAGAGAACAGTTTTACAGTCACAGTTTGCTGTTCTGTAACTAATAATTTCAAGTTTCATAATGGCAAAATATCTTCTACCAAGGTTGAAGAATGTTTTTCATTACTGATAGAAGCTTTAATGCACACTGATCCATTTCTCTAAAAACTGATTTTGATACATCGTTTGGCATGGAAAGTCTGCTTTAGTGTGTAAAATTCTGACTAATCATGTGTATAGTTTTTTTTTTTTTTTCAGTCAGTTTTCTCAGTAGTCATGGAGTATTGCATTGTATGAAGAGGTCAGTTTTTAGGAGGTTGAGGAGGCAACCAGCAGGCTAGTAACAATGATGCATTCCTCTACAGGTTTGCCCGGGAGCAGTGATGGTGATGCAGGAGACCAGCCACCAACCCCTCCACCCCGATTGTCCTGCCGCCAGACCTTCTCTTTCACCTCCGACCCTCACCATTCATAGGCCCGCCAGTGCTCCTCTCTTAGTTATCCTCACCTTTATACTAGATATGATAGTTGGCTGCTAAGGAGCCCATCATATACCTAAGCTCTTGTTTAAAGCTCCAGGATATTTTGGAGCTTTTATGTTTTTGTCATGTGGTAGCAACCACATCCTCTTATTTTCTTCAGTTTTTTATTTTTATTTTTATTATATACATTGGTAAGAAGAAAGAGATAGTAAGGTGAAACCAGCAACACTCCAATACATCTTTAAAACAGAATGTAAGCGTTCCCAGTCAGTGATTGAGCAAATAATCTTGTCACTTCGCTGCTAAATTTATTCCTCTCAGTGTTTCTACATTTTGATACTTGAGTTGTTAGGCTGGCATGTATGACGAGTAAGGAAAGTGTGTGATGTCATGCAGCGTGAGAGAGAGGAAGTAAGAATAAGAGCAGAGTGGATGGAAGGGTGATGAGAGATCATGGTTGTTATTAGTGTGGTAGTATTTGGTAGTGAGGAAGAGTGCAGAGGTTACTGGTGTGTGGTGGAGGCTGGTGAGGGGAGGGGAGGGGAAGATGTGACATCCACCTTGGCTCACTTTTGAAATTAGGAATGACATTTTGGTTCTTTTTATACATATATTTTAAATAGTGTTATCTTTTATATGGGATGGTTCATGATGCCAGGATGATGTGGAGGTTGGAGTGAGTGGCCAGAAGACAGGCATGGCTTGCACTGATGGAGGGACAAAGGGTGATCAGCTTTTTCACTCATACATTTTTTAAGATGAAGGAATTTTTATCTGTAAACTTTAAACATTGAATGCATTCCGGTTTTTAAAAGGATGGATATGAAATTATTGTGTGTTCTTAAACTAGACTTCCAAAATGGCGTTAGATAAAAATGTGATGGGCATTCGTGTGGAGCCCATTTTACCTGGTTGAGGACGTATTTACGAATGTAGATAACCGAGGGATACTTGTTTGTTGGCATTAAATCCACTTAGTTCTTGTCTTGTCATAGATCGTGTAGAAATTTTTTGATGATAGTATTCTTGGAGGCATTTGGAGCAGAAGAGGCTGTCTGCACTGAGACAATTGTTTTGCATTTAAAGTGGTGTGTACAGCTTTACTCTCCTCACGGTGGAGCTGGAACTGGTGATGCACCAAGTTGGGTGTAGGAAGTCTGATGCAGAAAATGTTAGGCTGGTACTAATATTTGACTGGCAGGTATAAATTAGTTATTAACTTTCATTCTGATAAACAAAAGAAAAGATATTTTCATGCAGGGTTATGTTACAGAAAATTCAGATCACTTTAGTGTTATTGTGTTTGACAGTTTAATAGCGGAAGTCTGGCAGTTTTTTGCATGTGATGTGTGCGCATGTGTTTGTATATGTGCAGCGTCTGGAGAAGTGAACACCAATACCAGAAGTGAATACCAATATCAGAGGTGAAATGCATTATGATTTTCTTATCATAGTCTAGTACTTCTAGCTGCTGCTATGCTCGTTTGTAAGTAGACTAGGTTGTACGCAGTTGCTCAAAATATTTTCAACTTCATTAGGCTCCTTTATGATTGACACATTAATTGCATTCTTTCAAGAGGAAAGTGGGAACTTCACATTACATTTGCCATTTTGTTTTTATCAAGTCATGTTTTTATAGAGTCTATATTTTGTACTAAACATGTCTTATCATTTCCAGATAAAAACGGCAAAGTTATTTTTTCCAAACCAATATTTTGAGAGGCTTAAATATAACTTTGTAGTCCAAGCTGAAAGTGCCTAGTGTATTGAGCATTCCAACGAGCCATAGCACATGAACTACTAGGGTGTTCTGTTACTGTATCCACACACGCCACCTCGGCAAGTGTCTCGCCGACACAGTCACAAAGTGTGTAGCTTTTTGTTTATATTTATTAGATGTTTGCTAATTTCTTGTATACAACTTCATGTTCTATCACAGTTTCATGCAAACTTTGGATGTATAAAGATTTTCCATATTCCACATTACTTGAGTAAGTTCTGTCATGAAGGACAGAGTAATGTGACTTGGCTTGCATGATGATGTGGTCATTTACACCTTCTTGTCTTCTATTAGACTGGGTCGTTTCATAATTGCAGTTCTTGCTTTTAAAGCTATGCCTGATTTGTGATAATATTAAATAAGAGAATATGTTAACTCATTAGACTATTCAGGTGGGAAGTAGGTGAGTGATGCAGTTTCCCTTTGAGAAACTCTACTATACATCATCTAGTCAGGGCAAATGGCAGTGGGAGGCTAAGGCTGGGTCCACAAGCATTTTAGGGATTACTGGTGCTCAGCCATTATCATCTCTGATTTTTTTCAGCAAATACCTGCTCCAAGCTTGCACACTCAGTATTACATAGGTCTGGAGTACTGACTGGTCAAGACCACTCTTGATGAAGGCTTGTGCTTTTGTTGACACTTGTGAATGTTTTCAGTACTTGGATAAATTTTATCTAAGACCAAATGTTTGATAACTGAGGTAGCAATGGAGACAAGAGATTATATCTGTGATGTCTTTGGGGGTAGACTACCGGCAAGTAGGACTGATGGCCCAAGTCTTGTTTGTGCATGGGGCAGTTCGTTCAAAAGTCTAGCCATTAACAAATTATTACCCAACATAGATCATCAGTACTTTGTAAAATTTCTAGGGAAAAAACATGGGCTACACTGTACTATTCTTGTCTTTTAATACTTATCTGAGTAAGACATTCATTCCAAGTGCAGTGTGGCCTTGAGTCTGACCCAAGAAGTTAATGTTTTTAGTAATGGGACACACTAGCTGGGTCCCACACGCACAAGCCAGGGTTGCCCCCATCAAGCTAACAATTCCATGCTGTGTAAAGATTCCTATTGCATCTTGTTACAAAAGACAGCGAAATAGTTTGTAGCAAGATTGTGTACATATTTATATATTTGTTAACAATAAGTCCTATAACATCAAATTAGTCAGAGATAAAGTGCTTTTTCATTGTCCTTTTGTTACTGAAGCTTTTCAGAACTTAGGTAAGTGTGTACTTGGTTTTGTAACTTGTCAGATAATGCTCATGATGCTGAGAACACTGATGCACAATTTAAAAACTAGGCAGGAAAATTTGTACCGATTTGTGGTCATATGAATTTTTGTGCGGACTGATTCCCTTTAATGGGTGTCTCAGCTTGGTGTATGGACAGCTATATTTTTTTACCAGTGAGGGCATGATACCACACCTAAGACTAAAAAACTGAGGAGAGTCCCCAACTCCATCACTCCCTTTCAGTTACCTTTTATAATCTACAGGGAATAATTGCTCCCTTTACCCACTTAACCCAGTGATAATTAAGTGTTTACTATCTGAAATCTCAACACTCCTCCATGTCACCCTGTACCTCTTTCAACAAAACCACTCAAATGTATTAAAAATTCACAGAAATTTTCACATTTATTAGCTACAACAGACCAAAAAGGTTACAATAAAATTGTCCCCTTTGAGAAAAGGAAATTATTTTATATTAGCTAAAATGTCCATGTTAAATACAAAATGGGTCAAGTATCCTTTATCTCAGGACTAATAATGTGTCTGCCAGGTACTGGTGGGGGAATTGAAAGCTATTCCACAAATTATGACAGCAATGTTGTCAATGGTTGGTTTTGATTGGTCAAACTTCACACAGACCAACAGGATTACCTTGTTATTACTTTCAAATTATATATAAAGGTTACTTGATGAAAGAATCGATTCCATTCTACCCAAGAAGATGAGGCCCTAGGAATGTAAAGGTTGCTGACTGGCCTGCTTGGGGGACCTGCAGACGCAGTACAGTTGCACGAAGGATTTCTGACATCTAAGTCTACAGGGATCTCAGTACAATCTGAACATTCTCTTAGGTAGATGCTGGCTTCCAGCAATATATGTGGGCACCTACAATAATTTGATGAGCACATTTTCTTTCTTAGAGGGTATGTATATATGTTTGTTGATATATAGCACCCTAATTTCTTTCACAATGATATATTAAATAATTTTTAGTTAACACTAAAATTTATCCACTATATAGGTACTAAATCTTCTGCCTAAACTTCCACATTACTAATCTCTTCTCAGGGAAGAGTGCCCTGTGTTTATGACAACTGAATAATACAGCTTTACCTTTTATATGGAGTTTTGTGGCAGAATGTGGATGACTTGTGCATTTATCATCAAAAGTGGCACCTTAATAAAATTTGGCAACTTTACTGATTTGGTCATAAATTTTTACAATACTTAAAAGTACTTAGTAGGGAGGAACCTGTGTAAAAATAAATAAGTCAACTTGTACTATGTGGTCAGATCATCCACTGCAAAGGCACATCACCTATAATTTCACATTTTGGAATGCAACAGTGGCAGCAGACTAGTGTTGCCAATAACAACCACTTGTTACCAAAGACAAGATACTGACAAGCTACAACCCTAAATCCCTCAAGGATGATGAATGGCAATATTGCTGTACTGTACATGCTTGCAGTGTCTGTCCTTGATTTATCCATCACTCATAATTCTTCAACTTGATAATTACAAACAAGATACCACCAATAACATAATACCCAATTTCCCTGGAAATGAAGAAGTATTTTGGAGGATAAAGCAAGTATTATAAATTACAAGGAGAAAAATATGACCTGCACGAAATTTAAATTGAAATAACCAAGTCCAAATGATCCCTGAAGGCCGCATGTCCCTCACTTCCATGGCTGCCTCAGTCCTTGTTCTTGCGGCCCATATGAAGCTGAGGGAAGGAGGTCTTGTTGGGCTGCGGGTTGAGACGGGAGGCAAGGTTCATGAACGGCTCCAGCAGCAGGTTGCGGTCCACTGTGTTTACCTGCCACACCCTCAGCCGCTCCCCCGCTGCCCACCGCTCAGCTGTTGCTTCATCCACCCCGCCGCTGCTGCCTGCCAGGTCACTCTTGTTGCCCAGGATGATGATGGGGACCTGCAGGGGTGGTTTGCTTCAGGGCTCATAAGGATCATTAAATCACTGTGGCCCTAACAACAAAAGAGGTCTGCTTCATTCTTTTGGTTCATCTCAATGGAACGTGGAGCATTACAGGTAAGCCAGAGAGGGACTGGGGAGCATTATAGGTAAGCCACATTAAAATGAATTCACAGAGACATCAGCAACCCCTCCTTGGTGTGCTTATGGTTCTCAGGATGTGGCTGACAACAGACAACAACAGCCCTTCCACATAATTGGATTCAATTTCTCTATGCTTCTGTGCCATGTTATTGATGAGGCTAAGCACCTAGTGTTTTCTCTTATAACATTTTGATATGAAGTTAATACATCTTTGTAAGGAAGAACAAGAGAAAATATCTTACATCTTTCTTCTCCTTGTGGCGGTCTATGTCCTTCTTCATGTCAGTGAGGAGCTGGAAGGAGAGGCTGTCTGTAACACTGTACACCAGCACGTAGCCATCAGCCAGGGCGTGGTAGTGCTGCGGCAGGTTGCGGTGCTGGGCATCCAGACCTGCTGTGTCATAGAACCGCAGCTTCTCCCGTGTCCCTCGCTCCGTCTCCACAATGCCCACATAGGTGTCCTCCACCGTGGGGATGTACTGCTGTGGCAGAGAAGAATGCCTCAACCTCATACCTTGACAAGCTTTTCTGATTTTAACATTTACTTTCAATGTTTGCAGAGGATGAACAGTTTCACTCACTACCCACTATTCTCACTCACATTACCAAGAACAATATATGTAGCACTCACTAATAAGTTAATTATCATATGCTAAACTTCCCAATAAGCTTCTTTCTGTTTCCTTTCGTTTCCTTTAGTTTTTATTTCACTTGACATCCCATCCATGGACATGTCCCATGCACAGTTACACAACATTTTCATGAGGTACACTAACCCTGTCATACCTCTGCATTTACTCACAAGCACTGGGGTTCCTACAGAATGCCTTGCTGAGTCACACACTTTAGACATCTAATTTGGTACTTCTGTTATTTCTGTACTTGTATTTTTAAGATCCACTTGGAGAGTTTCTAACAAGCTAATATGTGATTACTTACAAACACAACTCTATAATACTTAAGGATAAGAATGCAAGGAGTCATTGTGAATGGGACCATGTCTAGTCATCCTCACCTTTTCAGCTGTTGAGTTTGCATAGATGGCCTTCTCAAGTATGGAGGTCTTGCCACACTGTCGGGCCCCCGCCACCACCACACGACTGGTGCGCCCCATCACATTTCTCTGGGGACGGACCGGTATGTCAACAAAGAGTGGCAAGCAAGACAAGAATCTGGCAGATATTGTCATGACCAAAACTCTTAAGTGTATAAGTATACTGGCAGATGTCTTCATGCATATTGTAGCTGCAATGATGTAAGCCTCGGGTGATGTCTAAAAACTATGTCTGCTGCTCCTCATACTTCAGCCAAACAAGATATGCACATGCTGCAGGATAAATGACCATAAGTAACTCTGCATCAACACAAGTACATGGTGGATGTGTCTGCTGGACTGTCAGTGACCAACAGCTGGCCTAGAGTGGAGGCTCAAGCATCTCCACTTCTCCTCCACTGGATATCCTTCACAGTGATCATAGAGAACCAAATCTTGTTCATTACTGGAATCAACACCAATCACAAAGTTACTGTAGATGTAGTGGTACCTCTACATTGCATTAGCAATCACCATGGATTACTGCAAACAATTAAATGACATCAAATTAAATGCAGGAGTCATTAACTATCTCACCAACAGTCTGCATTCTTTCAAAGTGCATGTCATAACAATGCTGGCTGTGGCTGACCCATTAATACACATTCAGGAAGCAGAATGAACTGCCTTGAGAAACATGATTAGGGTTAAATACCTACACACAACAAAAAATATGCAGTAAAAATAAGTTTTGGAGTGTTGAAGAACATTCAGGCTGAGGTTGACTCTTTTAAACATCATCTAACATTTGTTTAAAAAGAAAAAAAAAATTGTAATAATAAATAAATAAAAAAATCTGGTCAAGATGATTCAGTGATGTGATGGAAGATAAAAGTAAAAGAAAGTTTATAAAAATTTAAAGAGTTTTGGTATGTTTAGTGAGGGGAGGGAACTAAATTACAGTCATGAGATGCAGCAGGACAATTAAGATGACCTCCACTTGGGTCATGGTGGTCATCATGGCTCAAGTGGTGTGGTCATGTGCCTTGAGTGTGCTCAAACATTTAGATCAGCTTCTCATATTATGGTCACAGTACATGGAAAAACAGATGGTTCTGGCACCCTGAGTGAATGGGTTAGAGTGTGATGATGAGAAAGGGCAGCACAGATGCTGGAAGTGTGAGAGGTTGGCTTCCTGTAAAGTAGGAGGTCAGGGAGCCTAACTTTGCAAGAGGATTCAAGTATGTAAGGATGTGGTACAGGGCAGCTACAAATGGTGACCTCTGTGGGGGAGTTCCCCTTGAGGAAAGAGTGTGCTGAGGGTATTCTTAGATGAAGATGTGAAGCCTTTAAGAAGTCACATAAGGCTTCACCGTGTCAAGCCTCACAGCCTCTGCCTATCATCAACACTCGTCATGGCTCAGACCGTAAGGTACAATAAGAGGTAAAATCTAGAGTAACATGCTTTACAAAGGTTCAAATATAATAATAGGTATTAAATGTATCATATATAAAAATAACAACTTACTCCAACACAGATGTGACAGCATTAATCATTCATAAGCTTTGTCTACATAAATCAACAAAAACTGCCTGTGACTTCCACTGTGGCAGCCACTGGGGCGGGAAGGGCAATGCCTCTGCTGGGCATGACAAGCGCATGAGCAGCAGGAGCAGCAGCCTCAGCAGGTCCCCGCAGCAGTGGCAGGGAGGAGGCACCACATGGGACGAGGGGCACAACTACACAAGGCAAAAAAAAAAAAAACACAAGTCTCCCGGTAAACTCTGACTCCGCCTGCCATTCACGAGTCCTTTGCGACACAACAGCGCCGTGAGTGAGTGTTAGTGAACAGTAACCAGCACATTTACTATCTAAGATCTTGACACTTCCAGAGAGGACACTTGGTAAATTGCAGGTACGTAGGTGGTGTGAGTAGGGGAGGAAAGGAGGGTAGACTTAGAGAGAGAGAGAGAGACTGAGAGAAATTGCAAAAATATGACGGGACAAACTAAGCCAGACTTGCAGGACAAGCTTATGAGGAGGGCACAGATAAGCATGGGTGAGAGAGAGGGATTTGGGGTGGGAGGGGCGTACCTGACCCACCACAGCACCCACGAGTCCACCATCAAGCATCCCCCGCCAGCTCCCCAGCACCCCACAGTCCACGCAGTGTTCCCGGCTCCTCCACGCCTCTTTCACCTGTTTTTCCTCCCGAGGTTTCCTAAACATCCCCCAGCAAGTGGCCCTCTCTCGGCTACACTGGAGGGGGGGAAGACATGGGTTCTCTCCCCACCTACAACACTACACAAGCACAAGCTACAGGGGCCAGGGAACAAGGGGCCGGAGGGGGCAGTGTCCAGGCTGGGTTCTGAAATAAAGTCTTATAATATGGCTTCTTTCACACAGCAAATGAAGTACATCATTGCCTTGTGCTTATACTCACTCACACACACACACACACACACACACACATGTGCACTCACACTCACACACACACACACACACACACAAATGCAATTTTATATCAGTGATGCATGAACATTCCGTTTTATACAAACCTACAATCCTGTTCTCTGTTGGTGACTGTTTGTCTGTCAGTGTGTCCGTCTTTCCCGCAGTGTCTGTGGCTGTCAAGGGAGGTGGTGGAAGGCAGTACAGTACATCACAGTCTCTTACTACAGGACAAGGCAGTACACAAGCCAACCTGGGTTTAACAAATAGGTAAGATAAAGTTTCTTAAGGTACCTGTCTCCTCCAGAAGTGAGGGTTGGTGTTCCCTACCACACCGTGTGCCTCCGAGCATCACCTGCTGCTCAGAGCACGTCACCACACAGAGAAGGTACTGCACCATGAATGTTACATGATACTGTATGATAACTTCCTAAATGCAAACAAAATTTTAGTGACTAAATGTAATAAGTTTATGTAAATTACAACACAGTTTACATTGTTTATCTCTGATGCTTGGTTGGTTACTTTTTTTAATGTTTTCTACTGATCCAAGGTTAGAAAATTGCATTGTTGTGTATAGTTTGTATGTAGAACTACCCTCCATGTATTTTTTTTTTTGGTGTGTGTGTGTGTGTGTGTGTGTGTGTGTGTGTGTGTGTGTGTGTGTGTGTGTGTGTGTGTGTGTGTGTGTGTGTGTGTGTGTGTGTGTGTGCATGTGTGTGTACGTGCGTGCATGCGTGTGTGTGTGTGAGTGTGTGTGTGTGTGTGTGTGTGTCACAAACATTCATGGAAGTTCACCACTAGTGGAAGTGTTTGTCTTCCATCAGTAAAAGGGAAAGAATTTAACTCATAACTAATCAAAGTCTATCAGAAAAACAGTTTCATCTTGTAATCAGCAGGATGCAGTCACCCAAAAATTTACCAGCAAAGGTTGTCAGTGGAGAGACACCTTGGGATAGAAAATCAATGCTAATGTGGCAGTGCTCCTCAACAAAAAGGGAAGGAGGCTGAAAGAGAAGACATGACACACCAGCACCAAGAAAATAAACCATCACATCCACTGATCCTCTTTTTAATCAATGTAAAATTCTTTAATATTAATCAAAACCCTTTAAATAATCACAGCTGAAATAAACACTGCTTACGAGCCATTTCACTCTTTACAAACATGACATGGTGGTTACATACATAACTAACTATACACATTTATCTATCTATCTATATACCAGGCTGGCAATCCCACACACACACACACACACACACACACACACACACACATCATTTACACTCTAAACTCCATACGTCAACAATGGAAAGTGACAGTCTTGTGGACTACCCTATTACACCCCAAGAACTTATTTCTCTAAGCTATGTACTTATAAAATAAAAATATATTGGCTATCTGGAATCTTCATGCTTCAGTATCATAAGGAGCTAAGCACTGGCTTCCTAACCTACTACTATAAACACTATCATCCAATAAGTCTTATGAACACACACTTCCTAAGGAAATTTAAAAACACTTCCACCCTGACAGCTCTATATAAACATCTCCCTTTTCTTTTTTTGCATATGGAATTAGCCAACCATTGTGGTAGTTTTTCTGTTGTTCTCTAGGATTCTGATGGTTGAAAGGTGCAACAGTGACTGATAAAGGAAAGAAGACCCTTATCAAGTAAGAAATCAAGGTAAGAAAACCAGAGGATCAGTAGAACCTGAGGAAGTCCTGGCCTATGAGGAAATTACTGGATGGAGTTGACATAGGAGACAACCCTTAAGAGGGGTGGTAATGCAACCCAAGATGGAGGACCAGATAGGGTGCTTGTCACACCACCAGGGTCAGGACTGCTGGGGGTGGATGGAATGCAGCCTGAAGTTGCCCAGAGGGTCAGGTCCCAAAAGGAAGCACAACAGCACAGTAAAAAAAAAAAAAAAAAAAAAAAAGGCTCTGAAGGTTGGGAACAGAAGGAGAAAAAGGACCTTCAAAAACCTGGAGGAGAGAAAGAATAAGGGATAGCAACCCAAAACCTGTCAATATCTATTGAAAAAACTATCAAATGTAAAGGAAAGTGGTATGGAGAGAGGAGATTTTCTAGCACTCAAGGGATGAGCCACATATCACAGTTTTGTTTTGAAACACCTTTTTTCGTACCACCCTATTATTCAAATAACATGTGCCTTAACTAGTGAGAATCCATGTTCAGGGTTAATCTACGAGTGGATTATCCATGATATGTTAATGGGAACAAACCAAGAAGAGTTTAGGATAGGTAGAATACCAAAAAGGAGAAGGAAAGACAAAAAAAAGGAATATTAAAACCCATGGAGGGAGAGACAGCCAATCAGAACAATGGCACATCATGCTGACCAGCAAAAGAGGAAGAGACATGATGCTGTGGTTCCCCTAGAGTCTTTGTTCTTTCCGGTTCCCTCAGTTGTAGAGGCAAGACCTGCACCTCTACTCTGTGTCTCAACACCACATGGAAGCCTCACCCTGTGCCCACCAACCCCTGCAGGACACGGAGAGTCAAGCAGCCAGGGGCAGTGTGCCGTGTAGCTGCCTACTGGAATGCTGCCTGCCATCTCACTTACCAGGGAACTATGCAGTCATGCTGCCTGCCATCTCCCTCGCCATCCACCACCATCCTCATCCCACCAAGAAAGCAGATAAGCTTCCTGGATGTCCCTCTCCCACTATGGAGATTCTAGACTCCCTCTTCTGGTCATTACCCATTACAGGGAGGAACAGAATTGGCCACACCTCTTTATCCTGGCAGTTAGAGCTTCACATGGGAAAAGTTTCATTTTTCATTTGTATGCTTTTACTTATGAAGCTGTAAATTCATAAAGTTGTTATCAACTTAACTTCTCACCATCTTGAACACTCCAATTTTGGTTTGGTTTAGTTGTTTTTGCGTTTTGTTCTTACTTTTATTTGTTCAGTTGTCACTGATTTATTAATTGTTTTTATTCTCAAATATGTGACTGGTGTTATCAACACAATATGAACACAGTAAGTAGGTAAGCAAGGAAACTCCCAATCAAGGCCTGTCAAACACAAATCCAATACAGGAGCTTGGAAATAATAAGTAAATAAGGAAGTAAAAAAAAAAAAAATGTCAAACACAAATCCAATACAGGAGCTTGGAAATAATAAGTAAATAAGGAGGTAAAAAAAAAATTAACTGATTGTATTCACTGGTTCTCTGAAAAGCACATCACTCAGTCTACTCTGGCAAACCCTTAACTATACTTCCTGTGGACTGGCGTATCTGCAGACTTGAACTACCCCAACCTGGTGAGTGAATGACAGGCCTCTCAAATATCCATCTAAACGCGAGCCCCGGAGAAACAGTAATGAATAAGTAGGAAGGGTAGTAGTAAGAGGGACAAGAGTAAATAAGTATGTAAATAATTAAGAAAAATCCTAATTCAAACTTGTCTATCATCTAAATACAAGAGCTCAGGAGGAAGTGTCATTGCTCCCCAGGTAAGACGAGGTACTGTACAGCCAGGTAAATCTCCAGCAGTCCTTCACAGCCTCCTTCACCACACTCACGGCCAGCCAAATTAGATGCCCTAGTCTTCCACAGCATTCCTCATCACACTAATAACAGCCATACATTCATAACACATAACGTCCTGCCAGATTAGGTGCCCCGTTACTGTCACAGCCTCCCTCACCACACCCACACAGCCACTCTCATATCTCAGGCTCTTCCCTCACCATATAACGAGGCTCTGAGGAGGAATCTGAAGGCCCCACACAGGTCACATCCTCGTCGAGTCTCTGCTGAGTCTGTGTGAGGGAGGGAGGGGGTGAGAACGAGAGTGAGGGAGTCTGTCAGAAATTACGTCATTGATAACTTGTTTTAAGGGAGACTTGTTTGTTAATGTGCGGCTTTTGTTTATTGTGCGTATTGATTTGTGTGCTTTATTCAGTCCTAAGTATATTTTTATCGGTATAATGAGTCAGTATGGAAGAAAATTGTGTTAAAAGATAAGTGGTTTCAAGGGATATTCGTGTATATTCGAGGCCTTTCTTATATTAATATATTCTGAAACACTTCGCCGCACCTTCACTGCTTCCAATAGGCTCTACTTAAAATTACACTAATTTCCAAGAGTGTTTTTATGGTCCTAGTGACAGATCAATAAGATTTCTACATTATTAATAGGAGAAATAGCCTTGAAAACTCGGCTAGTTATCTATGTGGCTTTTGAAAATAGCCGTACTGAGAGAGCAAAGAGTTTCAGAATACAGGCCATAATTATGTGCATTGACTTTTTTGTGTCTTTACCTAATTTTATTCCTATCGTTTCTTTTTTTCTGTCTAATGAGCAAGTCTGGGTGAGTGGGTCTTCCAGAAAATTACATCTTTGACAACTAATTTAAAGAGAAACTCGCGTATTGTTGTGACCTTTTCCTTCATTACACTCATTAATTTTTTGGTGTGTCTTCATCTTATTTTATCTCTATTGTGCCTTATTTTCCTCTAAGTGAGGGAATCTGGCAGGAAAATACATATCTCTCCTGGTTTCCATTAGTTGCTTTTAAAGGTTGCTGAGACGTGACGCAATATTTCCAGTCTTACAGATAATCTACCTCTGGAATCTTGAAAGCACCCTTGAAAATGCGTAAAGATTCCCCCCTTAAATTTGTTGATGGAGTCTTGAAACCACCCTGGAAAATGTGTATAATTTCTGGTAGAGCTTCATAAACGTGCAGTTGTTGATATGCTTCGTAAAATGAGGAGAGAGAGAGAGAGAGAGAGAGAGAGAGAGAGAGAGACTGTACATAAGCAATTATATCTTTCCCCACACACACACACACACACACACACATACGTACGTTTCCCTAAGGGCATTCCATCAGTGTGACGTAATGGGATTAACTTAACTCATCCCCAAAACTCCCACAAACTGACTAACTTCTTCCTCTTCTTTGTCATCTACTAGGTAGTTACCCTGTGACACAAGTTAGGGAGGTGAAGAGAGAGAGAGAGGTGAGATGAAGTGAGAATATTCCTATGTATTTTCTGTCATAGCACCTCATATCACCTTTTGTCTCCCCTGAACCTCTAAAAATATCAACATTTAGACAAGTTAGGGAGGTGAAGAGAGAGAGAGAGGTGAGATGAAGTGACATTATTCCTGTCTCTCTCGCAGCTTAAACTTTCAAAAATATTTATAATGAGAAATGTAGACAAGTTAGAGAGGTATAGAGAGAGAGAGGTGAGATGAAATGAGATTATTCTTTTGTTTCTTGCCTAACACCTTTCTCTCTCTCCTTCTCTTGGCCTCTGCCTCCTCAAAAACAGCCTATATAAATGAACTGGTGATGGTACAGGCCTATAATACCTTGTAACAACATTTCATCATAAAATCTGCCAATGCTGGTTGAATTATAATCAGTCATTCCTCATGCTAACCTTGTTATTATTATTATTATTATTATTATTATTATTATTATCATGTCATGCAGAATATCATGGTGTTTTGGTTGCAAGAGTCCACGTAAATATAGATTGAGCCATCGTATTCATGTTTTTCATTGTGTGGTGTTGTAAATATACTTTATCTGTAAATAAAAAATGTATCCTATGACATTTGTTTATTTTATTATATGTGTGTTAGGTTAGGTTAGCATAGTCTATATACAAGCTCTTGGCAGTGCATATATATCACAGACACATTGTTAGTAAATCAATTTGAAGTAGAACCAATTGTTGTGTGTGTGTTAAGTTAGCCAATCACACCCTTATCTTAGAAATATTCCTTTGTATATGCTTATGTACCACAGCCAGATACACACTGATTAGGGAGGTGGATGGAATAGTGGTGAAACACTGAATATACTGCTTGACTCTTGCATTGGGGAGGTGGACAGAATAGTGGTGAAAGAGTGAATATACTGGTTGACTCTTGCATTGGGGAGGTGGATGGAATAGTGGTGAAACACTGAATATACTGCTTCACTCTTGCATTGGGGAGGTGGACAGAATAGTGGTGAAAGAGTGAATATACTGGTTGACTCTTGCATTGGGGAGGTGGACAGAATAGTGGTGAAAGAGTGAATATACTGGTTGACTCTTGTATTGGGGAGGTGGACAGAATAGTGGTGAAAGAGTGAATATACTGGTTAACTCTTGCATTGGGGAGGTGGACAGAATAGTGGTGAAAGAGTGAATATACTGGTTGACTCTTGCATTGGGGAGGTGGACAGAATAGGAGATGAAGGAGTGAAGATATTGGTTAACTCGTTTTCTATGATTTTATTGGAGTTTTCATTAATTTATGGTTTAATTGTGAGTGATAGGCTAACCCTTTAACTCTTTCAGTCTTCAGTATCATTATAAACAGTCTACTGTGTCTTTCATAATTTCTAATTAATTTTAAGGTTCGCTTATAAACTCAGTCCTCTCGTTTTCTATGCTTTTATTCGAGTTTCCGTCAATTTAAAGGTTTAATTATAAGTGATAGGCTAGTTGGCGTGTGGAACCGACTCCCTCTCTCTCTCTCTCTATCTCTTAACACCTCACAGTGCTTCAAGTGACATGTTTTCATTTCTATTCGCTTATAAAGTCAATGTACCCTCGCATTTCCTGCCATATAATTAAAGTATCCGGTTGTACCCTATGGTGAGGGTCCGCTTGTTTCCACCTCCTTCACCGAGGGAAGGAGGCAGACTGCTCCAGGCGTTTTGGGAATGTTTTTTTATTTATTTATTATTTTTTATTGTCTTCCTCAGTGTACCTGGGAAACACCGTGCAGTGCGGTTGTGTGTGTGTCCTCTTTTCATTTAAACACCAGGGAACGGGACCACAGAGGCACAGGAGGTCAATTAAGGTGAGTCTAGTAGTGACAGGTAGCAGAGGTCTGGCTTCAACCTACGACAGTACCTGGAAAACACTGGAAATACCTGGAAAATACTTGATACTTAATAGCAAAAAGGGAGAAGAGAAGAGAGAAAATAATGCTATTTATCATGGAATAGAGGCGGACACACACACACATACACACACACATACGCATACATATATATATATACGAGGTGTGTCATTAAAGTTCCAGGACTGGTGCCACACAAGTTTTATTTCACATCCAGGCTACAAACTATAGGTTATCTCCTTCGAAGTAATCCCCCTGGCACCGCATGCACTTGTCCATCCTTCTCTGCCAGGCTTGCATGCACTGCTGGAAGGATTCTTGCGGGATGCTCCTCAGCTCCGTCGTCACGGCCTTTTTGATGTCGTCCGCATCATCAAAACGGGTCCCCTTCATGACCTCCTTGAGCTTGGGGGAGAGGAAGAAGTCGCACGGAGCGAGGTCAGGTGAGTAGGGCGGTTGCTCCAGCACGGCGATGTTCTTCTTGGCCAAGAACTCTCTGATGCTCAGGGCATTGTGAGCAGGCGCATTGTCGTGGTGAAGCAGCCACGAGTTGCCCTGCCACAACTCCCGCCTCTTCTCGCGCACTGCACGAAGCAGACGCCGCAGTACTTCTTTGTACACATGTTGGTTGACTGTCTGGCCCTGTGGCAAGAACTCGCAGTGGACGATGCCCCTCACATCGAAGAAAGCGATCAACATGACCTTGAAGCTGGACCTGGACTGCCTTGCTTTCTTCGGCCGTGGCGACGCCGGACTCTTCCATTGAAGGCTCTGGCGTTTGGTCTCCGGGTCGTACTCAAATACCCAGGACTCATCGCCGGTGATGACTCTCCTGAGCAAGTCTGGTTCAGTTTCCAGACGCTCGAGGATGTCCTGACACACCTGCATGCGTCGTCCCTTCTGGTCATCGTTCAGGAGTCTCGGCACCATCTTCGCACAGACTTTCCGCATGCCCAGATCTTCAGTGATAATCTTCCACACGCTGTTGTGGTTCATGCCAAGCTCATCTGCGATCTTTCGAACAGTCAACCGACGATCGTCACGCACCATCTGCTTGACACGCTCAACATTGGCCTCATTCCTGCTCGTTGAGGGTCTTCCACTCCTGGGGTCATCTTCCACGTCCTCCCGGCCCTCTTTGAACCTCTTGCACCACTCAAAAACACGTGAGCGTGACATTGTCTCATCCCCGTACACTTTTTGCAGCATACCCAGTGCTTCTGACGGCGTTTTCCCCAACTGCACCAAAAACTTCAAGTTTGTTCGCTGTTCAGCGCTCATTGTTAAACGACCTGCAACAGAGGACATGATTTTAAAAGCACGTAAGAAAAAGATTAGTGACTGTAGAGGGTTGGGAGCGCAGTTGTATACTCCAGAAGGATTACTTTGAAGGGGAAATATGGTGGTTTGTGGCTTGGGTTTGAAATTTATCTTTTAGGACACCAGTCCTGGAACTTTAATGACACACCTCGTACACACACACACATACAGACACACACAGACACAAACACACACACATACGCATACACACAGCTGAAATTAATCCAGAAAATAGAGAAATAACCTTCATAACAACCACAAATAATAAGGAAAGAGAGATAGCCAAGCTTGTTTACAACTGAACCCCCTCCCAGCCCTCCCGCGGCCGCCATGATGGATTGCCAGAGTCTACCCCCGGTTCCAATATTTTTTCTATTTTCTTAACTTATATATTTAGGCTTTTTAACTAAGATTTTATGGTTTGTAAAAATATTTGGTGGTGTTTTGAGTGTTTTGCGTGCGAGTGTTAAGGGAAACATGTCGATTATGAGGTTGTTTCAGCGTAAATAAGTGTTGCTGTTTGCCGTTAAATTTTTCATACCGCCAAACATAATTTTTTATTTCAGCCGCTAGGCAAGATTTTATGGGCTCAAAAAATCGTTTATTGTTTTTTAAATATGTTATGATGCTTTTGAGTGAAATAAGTGGACTTTTAGAGGGGTTTTAGACCCGTTGAACACTCAAAAAGTTGACATTTATAAATTATTTATTTATTTATTTCAGCTTCCAGTTAACTTCTGATTGTTTGTAAAAATAGTTTCGATTTTTTAAAGTGTATTGTGTTCGTGAGAAATGAGATTTGTGGACTTTGGAATGTTTTTTTTTATCGCGTTTGTTCGAACACTTTTTCATATAGTTATTTAAATATAGCTTTATTATTACTGAAGCTTGGAATATTTTTATATGTCCAGAATTAATTTAAAATTATGCCCTTTCATAATATGTAAAGCATTCCGGCCTAGCTCCATTTTTGCGAGGGGTCATTTTCAAAATCATTTGCGTAACGTAAATATGGCGGACGTGACGTCATCAGCCGCCTTCATCCGGGAACCGAGACCCTGGACCTTCCCTCCTCCCACTGCCCTTCCATCAGTATTTAGTGTTATTTCCTATATTTTCCAGCTGTTTTCATGCATAGAGAAGAATAGAAAGAGAAGAAAGAAGGAGAAATGAAGAAGAAGGAGGAGGAAAAAGAAGAAGGAAAGGAAGGAGGAAGAGAAGGAAAAGAAGAAATATTAAGAAGACAATATTTTCACTGAATTTCCAGCGTTTTAAAGGTAAGCAAAAGTAGTACTAGTAGTAGTAGTAGTAGTAGTAGTAGTAGTAGTAGTAGTAGTAGTGATGTAGCTGCCTTGTTATATAAGATGAAGTGTTTTGAGTTAAATAAGCAATTTTTTTTCTAGGCATTTTTAATGTTTTTGGTGTTTTGGAAGCAAATTATATGTTTTTTTCGGTGTTTTTGTGTAGAAGTAAGTGTTTCTTGGGTGTTTCGAAAGGAGAATGTGTTTTTTTAAGTGTTTTTGGCTGGAAAAGTGTGTTTTTGGGTGTTATTGAAAGGAATTTAATTAATTTTTAGTGTTTTTTTTTGGCATAAATAAGTGTTTTTTGGGGTGTTTTGAAAGGAAAATTGTGCTTCTGGATGTTTTTGGGGAGGAAAAATGTGTTTCTAGGTGTTTCTGGTGTGTGTGTGTGTGTGTGTGTGTGTGTGTGTGTGTGTGTGTGTGTGTGTTGCCTTGTCTTTCGTTGTACATATGCTTATACAGTGTGTGTGTGTGTGTGTGTGTGTTGCCTTGTCTTTCGTTGTACAGATGCTTATGCAGTGTGTGTGTGTGTGTGTGTGTGTGTGTGTGTGTGTGTGTGTGTGTTGCCTTGTCTTTCGTTGTACAGATGCTTATGCAGTGTGTGTGTGTGTGTGTGTGTGTGTTGCCTTGTCTTTCGTTGTACAGATGCTTATACAGTGTGTGTGTGTGTGTGTTGCCTTGTCTTTCGTTGTACAGATGCTTATACAGTGTGTGTGTGTGTGTGTGTGTGTTGCCTTGTCTTTCGTTGTACATATGCTTATGCAGTGTGTGTGTGTGTGTGTGTGTGTGTGTGTGTTGAAAATGTTCGCAAGATATATAAATCTTTCATTTAAAACCACAAAATGGTGAGTAATGTTGAGAAGGAAGAAGAAAGGAAGATTAGGAGGAAGAAGAGGAGGAATAGGATTTAAATGAAGGAAAATAACAGGGACAAAGTTTTAAATCATATTATTCGCTATTTCTTTCTTTATTCAGTATTTCCTTATTCCTTTCTTTATTTTCGTTTACTTCCTCCTCGTATCCCTTTTCTGCCAGAGGAGGAAGGGGAAGAAAGGAGGATGAGGGTGAGGAAGACGAGGAAGAGGATTAAACTTCTTGCATCTTTCTTACAGAATCGTCAGGATGTCAACATTGTATAATGGTACAGTGTTGAGACAGGGACGGTCGCGTTATAATTCACTAATTGAGGTTACTTTTGATAAATAAACAACTAGTACGGAGTCTTTTAAGTATTTTACATTATCTTATACCGGAAAATATTAAGGAAAAGTCGCGTAAATAAGAAAAAAAAGGCAAAGATTAGAGGTGTGTTTTGGGGCTGTTTTTGCAAGTGTTTTGAGGTAAATTGTCTGTTTTGTTTGTGTGTGTGTGTGTGTGTGGCCGGGAGGGGGTTGCCTGTGTGTGTGTTTTCAAGGGAGTTTTCATGGTTCTAGTTTAGCAGGCTGTAGTGGAAGTTACTGGGGTTTTCAAGGGAGTTTTCATGGTTCTAGTTTAACAGGCTGTAGTGGAAGTTACTGAGGTTTACAAAGTATATTTTCAAATCTATATTTTTACTGTGTAGCCAAATAATTATAATATAAAACGACAGAATTTATCAGTAACAATATTATTTAACCCACCACTGCCTGCTCTACCACCCTCACCATCCACAGGGCCTAATGATGATGATTCCTGCTTTCATCCTCATCGGGGCTAACGAGACCAACCTGGGGCTGTACTCTGGACTGACGCTGTATGCCATAGGTGGGTCTGGAGGGGCTGGGATAACAGATAATTTAAATAAACACTCAAACACTTAAAAAAACACAAAATTCATGCTGGTATACACTTAAAAACACACAAAAAAAAACACAAAATTCATGCTGGTATACAATTAAAAACACACTGAAATACTTACTAAGGCTGGTGTACACATGTAAACTTGTACGCAAACACTGGTGTACACTTAGAAACACACACACACACTTGGTAAGGCTGGTACACACACACACACACAGACTCATAAGAGATGCTGGTATATGCTCAGACATCCATACACATATTAGGTAAGGCTTGTGTACACCAATTTAGATGTATGTCCAATGAGATAGCTTGTATTTTCTCTCTCTCTCTCTCTCTCTCTCTCTCTCTCTCTCTCTCTCTCTCTCTCTCTCTCTCTCTCTCTCTCTCTCTCTCTCTCTCTCTCTCTCTCTCTCTCTCTCTCTACCTAACTTAATGTAACCTAACCTAACCTAACTTAACTCAGACTTGATGGCATCTTCAGGCTAATATAAGAGATATTGGTGTGGAATCTTATATTATAATATTTTAAGTATTTTGGTGTAATTGTAAATTGAATATGTATTTTATTCTATTAGACTGAAGATGCCAGCAGTCTGAGTGGCGAAACTTAGTGCAAAATAAAGTTATGGTACTGAGTACGTCTTGTTCATAACCCAAGTATTTCAAGAAACTTCATCAATGCTCCATCACTCCCTTTCAGTTACCTTTTATAATCTACAGGGAATAATTGCTCCCTTTACCCACTTAACCCAGTGATAATTAAGTGCAAAATAAAGTTATGGTACTGAGTACGTCTTGTTCATAACCCAAGTATTTCAAGAAACTTCATCAATGCTCCATCACTCCCTTTCAGTTACCTTTTATAATCTACAGGGAATAATTGCTCCCTTTACCCACTTAACCCAGTGATAATTAAGTGTTTACTATCTGAAATCTCAACACTCCTCCATGTCACCCTGTACCTCTCAACAAAACCACTCAAATGTATTAAAAATTCACAGAAATTTTCACATTTATTAGCTACAACAGACCAAAAAGGTTACAATAAAATTGTCCCCTTTGAGAAAAGGAAATTATTTTATATTAGCTAAAATGTCCATGTTAAATACAAAATGGGTCAAGTATCCTTTATCTCAGGACTAATAATGTGTCTGCCAGGTACTGGTGGGGGAATTGAAAGCTATTCCACAAATTATGACAGCAATGTTGTCAATGGTTGGTTTTGATTGGTCAAACTTCACACAGACCAACAGGATTACCTTGTTATTACTTTCAAATTATATATGAAGGTTACTTGATGAAAGAATCGATTCCATTCTACCCAAGAAGATGAGGCCCTAGGAATGTAAAGGTTGCTGACTGGCCTGCTTGGGGGACCTGCAGACGCAGTACAGTTGCACGAAGGATTTCTGACATCTAAGTCTACAGGGATCTCAGTACAATCTGAACATTCTCTTAGGTAGATGCTGGCTTCCAGCAATACTCGTATATGTGGGCACCTACAATAATTTGATGAGCACATTTTCTTTCTTAGAGGGTATGTATATATGTTTGTTGATATATAGCACCCTAATTTCTTTCACAATGATATATTAAATAATTTTTAGTTAACACTAAAATTTATCCACTATATAGGTACTAAATCTTCTGCCTAAACTTCCACATTACTAATCTCTTCTCAGGGAAGAGTGCCCTGTGTTTATGACAACTGAATAATACAGCTTTACCTTTTATATGGAGTTTTGTGGCAGAATGTGGATGACTTGTGCATTTATCATCAAAAGTGGCACCTTAATAAAATTTGGCAACTTTACTGATTTGGTCATAAATTTTTACAATACTTAAAAGTACTTAGTAGGGAGGAACCTGTGTAAAAATAAATAAGTCAACTTGTACTATGTGGTCAGATCATCCACTGCAAAGGCACATCACCTATAATTTCACATTTTGGAATGCAACAGTGGCAGCAGACTAGTGTTGCCAATAACAACCACTTGTTACCAAAGACAAGATACTGACAAGCTACAACCCTAAATCCCTCAAGGATGATGAATGGCAATATTGCTGTACTGTACATGCTTGCAGTGTCTGTCCTTGATTTATCCATCACTCATAATTCTTCAACTTGATAATTACAAACAAGATACCACCAATAACATAATACCCAATTTCCCTGGAAATGAAGAAGTATTTTGGAGGATAAAGCAAGTATTATAAATTACAAGGAGAAAAATATGACCTGCACGAAATTTAAATTGAAATAACCAAGTCCAAATGATCCCTGAAGGCCGCATGTCCCTCACTTCCATGGCTGCCTCAGTCCTTGTTCTTGCGGCCCATATGAAGCTGAGGGAAGGAGGTCTTGTTGGGCTGCGGGTTGAGACGGGAGGCAAGGTTCATGAACGGCTCCAGCAGCAGGTTGCGGTCCACTGTGTTTACCTGCCACACCCTCAGCCGCTCCCCCGCTGCCCACCGCTCAGCTGTTGCTTCATCCACCCCGCCGCTGCTGCCTGCCAGGTCACTCTTGTTGCCCAGGATGATGATGGGGACCTGCAGGGGTGGTTTGCTTCAGGGCTCATAAGGATCATTAAATCACTGTGGCCCTAACAACAAAAGAGGTCTGCTTCATTCTTTTGGTTCATCTCAATGGAACGTGGAGCATTACAGGTAAGCCAGAGAGGGACTGGGGAGCATTATAGGTAAGCCACATTAAAATGAATTCACAGAGACATCAGCAACCCCTCCTTGGTGTGCTTATGGTTCTCAGGATGTGGCTGACAACAGACAACAACAGCCCTTCCACATAATTGGATTCAATTTCTCTATGCTTCTGTGCCATGTTATTGATGAGGCTAAGCACCTAGTGTTTTCTCTTATAACATTTTGATATGAAGTTAATACATCTTTGTAGGGAAGAACAAGAGAAAATATCTTACATCTTTCTTCTCCTTGTGGCGGTCTATGTCCTTCTTCATGTCAGTGAGGAGCTGGAAGGAGAGGCTGTCTGTAACACTACACCAGCACGTAGCCATCAGCCAGGGCGTGGTAGTGCTGCGGCAGGTTGCGGTGCTGGGCATCCAGACCTGCTGTGTCATAGAACCGCAGCTTCTCCCGTGTCCCTCGCTCCGTCTCCACAATGCCCACATAGGTGTCCTCCACCGTGGGGATGTACTGCTGTGGCAGAGAAGAATGCCTCAACCTCATACCTTGACAAGCTTTTCTGATTTTAACATTTACTTTCAATGTTTGCAGAGGATGAACAGTTTCACTCACTACCCACTATTCTCACTCACATTACCAAGAACAATATATGTAGCACTCACTAATAAGTTAATTATCATATGCTAAACTTCCCAATAAGCTTCTTTCTGTTTCCTTTCCTTTCCTTTAGTTTTTATTTCACTTGACATCCCATCCATGGACATGTCCCATGCACAGTTACACAACATTTTCATGAGGTACACTAACCCTGTCATACCTCTGCATTTACTCACAAGCACTGGGGTTCCTACAGAATGCCTTGCTGAGTCACACACTTTAGACATCTAATTTGGTACTTCTGTTATTTCTGTACTTGTATTTTTAAGATCCACTTGGAGAGTTTCTAACAAGCTAATATGTGATTACTTACAAACACAACTCTATAATACTTAAGGATAAGAATGCAAGGAGTCATTGTGAATGGGACCATGTCTAGTCATCCTCACCTTTTCAGCTGTTGAGTTTGCATAGATGGCCTTCTCAAGTATGGAGGTCTTGCCACACTGTCGGGCCCCCGCCACCACCACACGACTGGTGCGCCCCATCACATTTCTCTGGGGACGGACCGGTATGTCAACAAAGAGTGGCAAGCAAGACAAGAATCTGGCAGATATTGTCATGACCAAAACTCTTAAGTGTATAAGTATACTGGCAGATGTCTTCATGCATATTGTAGCTGCAATGATGTAAGCCTCGGGTGATGTCTAAAAACTATGTCTGCTGCTCCTCATACTTCAGCCAAACAAGATATGCACATGCTGCAGGATAAATGACCATAAGTAACTCTGCATCAACACAAGTACATGGTGGATGTGTCTGCTGGACTGTCAGTGACCAACAGCTGGCCTAGAGTGGAGGCTCAAGCATCTCCACTTCTCCTCCACTGGATATCCTTCACAGTGATCATAGAGAACCAAATCTTGTTCATTACTGGAATCAACACCAATCACAAAGTTACTGTAGATGTAGTGGTACCTCTACATTGCATTAGCAATCACCATGGATTACTGCAAACAATTAAATGACATCAAATTAAATGCAGGAGTCATTAACTATCTCACCAACAGTCTGCATTCTTTCAAAGTGCATGTCATAACAATGCTGGCTGTGGCTGACCCATTAATACACATTCAGGAAGCAGAATGAACTGCCTTGAGAAACATGATTAGGGTTAAATACCTACACACAACAAAAAATATGCAGTAAAAATAAGTTTTGGAGTGTTGAAGAACATTCAGGCTGAGGTTGACTCTTTTAAACATCATCTAACATTTGTTTAAAAAGAAAAAAAAAATTGTATTAATAAATAAATAAAAAAATCTGGTCAAGATGATTCAGTGATGTGATGGAAGATAAAAGTAAAAGAAAGTTTATAAAAATTTAAAGAGTTTTGGTATGTTTAGTGAGGGGAGGGAACTAAATTACAGTCATGAGATGCAGCAGGACAATTAAGATGACCTCCACTTGGGTCATGGTGGTCATCATGGCTCAAGTGGTGTGGTCATGTGCCTTGAGTGTGCTCAAACATTTAGATCAGCTTCTCATATTATGGTCACAGTACATGGAAAAACAGATGGTTCTGGCACCCTGAGTGAATGGGTTAGAGTGTGATGATGAGAAAGGGCAGCACAGATGCTGGAAGTGTGAGAGGTTGGCTTCCTGTAAAGTAGGAGGTCAGGGAGCCTAACTTTGCAAGAGGATTCAAGTATGTAAGGATGTGGTACAAGGCAGCTACAAATGGTGACCTCTGTGGGGGAGTTCCCCTTGAGGAAAGAGTGTGCTGAGGGTATTCTTAGATGAAGATGTGAAGCCTTTAAGAAGTCACATAAGGCTTCACCGTGTCAAGCCTCACAGCCTCTGCCTATCATCAACACTCGTCATGGCTCAGACCGTAAGGTACAATAAGAGGTAAAATCTAGAGTAACATGCTTTACAAAGGTTCAAATATAATAATAGGTATTAAATGTATCATATATAAAAATAACAACTTACTCCAACACAGATGTGACAGCATTAATCATTCATAAGCTTTGTCTACATAAATCAACAAAAACTGCCTGTGACTTCCACTGTGGCAGCCACTGGGGCGGGAAGGGCAATGCCTCTGCTGGGCATGACAAGCGCATGAGCAGCAGGAGCAGCAGCCTCAGCAGGTCCCCGCAGCAGTGGCAGGGAGGAGGCACCACATGGGACGAGGGGCACAACTACACAAGGCAAAAAAAAAAAAAACACAAGTCTCCCGGTAAACTCTGACTCCGCCTGCCATTCACGAGTCCTTTGCGACACAACAGCGCCGTGAGTGAGTGTTAGTGAACAGTAACCAGCACATTTACTATCTAAGATCTTGACACTTCCAGAGAGGACACTTGGTAAATTGCAGGTACGTAGGTGGTGTGAGTAGGGGAGGAAAGGAGGGTAGACTTAGAGAGAGAGAGAGAGACTGAGAGAAATTGCAAAAATATGACGGGACAAACTAAGCCAGACTTGCAGGACAAGCTTATGAGGAGGGCACAGATAAGCATGGGTGAGAGAGAGGGATTTGGGGTGGGAGGGGCGTACCTGACCCACCACAGCACCCACGAGTCCACCATCAAGCATCCCCCGCCAGCTCCCCAGCACCCCACAGTCCACGCAGTGTTCCCGGCTCCTCCACGCCTCTTTCACCTGTTTTTCCTCCCGAGGTTTCCTAAACATCCCCCAGCAAGTGGCCCTCTCTCGGCTACACTGGAGGGGGGGAAGACATGGGTTCTCTCCCCACCTACAACACTACACAAGCACAAGCTACAGGGGCCAGGGAACAAGGGGCCGGAGGGGGCAGTGTCCAGGCTGGGTTCTGAAATAAAGTCTTATAATATGGCTTCTTTCACACAGCAAATGAAGTACATCATTGCCTTGTGCTTATACTCACACACACACACACACACACACACACATGTGCACTCACACTCACACACACACACACACACACACAAATGCAATTTTATATCAGTGATGCATGAACATTCCGTTTTATACAAACCTACAATCCTGTTCTCTGTTGGTGACTGTTTGTCTGTCAGTGTGTCCGTCTTTCCCGCAGTGTCTGTGGCTGTCAAGGGAGGTGGTGGAAGGCAGTACAGTACATCACAGTCTCTTACTACAGGACAAGGCAGTACACAAGCCAACCTGGGTTTAACAAATAGGTAAGATAAAGTTTCTTAAGGTACCTGTCTCCTCCAGAAGTGAGGGTTGGTGTTCCCTACCACACCGTGTGCCTCCGAGCATCACCTGCTGCTCAGAGCACGTCACCACACAGAGAAGGTACTGCACCATGAATGTTACATGATACTGTATGATAACTTCCTAAATGCAAACAAAATTTTAGTGACTAAATGTAATAAGTTTATGTAAATTACAACACAGTTTACATTGTTTATCTCTGATGCTTGGTTGGTTACTTTTTTTAATGTTTTCTACTGATCCAAGGTTAGAAAATTGCATTGTTGTGTATAGTTTGTATGTAGAACTACCCTCCATGTATTTTTTTTTTTTGGTGTGTGTGTGTGTGTGTGTGTGTGTGTGTGTGTGTGTGTGTGTGTGTGTGTGTGTGTGTGTGTACGTGCGTGCATGCGTGTGTGTGTGTGTGTGTGTGTGTGTGTGTGTGTGTGTGTGTGTGTGTGTGTGTGTCACAAACATTCATGGAAGTTCACCACTAGTGGAAGTGTTTGTCTTCCATCAGTAAAAGGGAAAGAATTTAACTCATAACTAATCAAAGTCTATCAGAAAAACAGTTTCATCTTGTAATCAGCAGGATGCAGTCACCCAAAAATTTACCAGCAAAGGTTGTCAGTGGAGAGACACCTTGGGATAGAAAATCAATGCTAATGTGGCAGTGCTCCTCAACAAAAAGGGAAGGAGGCTGAAAGAGAAGACATGACACACCAGCACCAAGAAAATAAACCATCACATCCACTGATCCTCTTTTTAATCAATGTAAAATTCTTTAATATTAATCAAAACCCTTTAAATAATCACAGCTGAAATAAACACTGCTTACGAGCCATTTCACTCTTTACAAACATGACATGGTGGTTACATACATAACTAACTATACACATTTATCTATCTATCTATATACCAGGCTGGCAATCCCACACACACACACACACACACACACACACACATCATTTACACTCTAAACTCCATACGTCAACAGTGGAAAGTGACAGTCTTGTGGACTACCCTATTACACCCCAAGAACTTATTTCTCTAAGCTATGTACTTATAAAATAAAAATATATTGGCTATCTGGAATCTTCATGCTTCAGTATCATAAGGAGCTAAGCACTGGCTTCCTAACCTACTACTATAAACACTATCATCCAATAAGTCTTATGAACACACACTTCCTAAGAAAATTTAAAAACACTTCCACCCTGACAGCTCTATATAAACATCTCCCTTTTCTTTTTTTGCATATGGAATTAGCCAACCATTGTGGTAGTTTTTCTGTTGTTCTCTAGGATTCTGATGGTTGAAAGGTGCAACAGTGACTGATAAAGGAAAGAAGACCCTCATCAAGTAAGAAATCAAGGTAAGAAAACCAGAGGATCAGTAGAACCTGAGGAAGTCCTGGCCTATGAGGAAATTACTGGATGGAGTTGACATAGGAGACAACCCTTAAGAGGGGTGGTAATGCAACCCAAGATGGAGGACCAGATAGGGTGCTTGTCACACCACCAGGGTCAGGACTGCTGGGGGTGGATGGAATGCAGCCTGAAGTTGCCCAGAGGGTCAGGTCCCAAAAGGAAGCACAACAGCACAGTTAAAAAAAAAAAAAAAAAAAAAAAAAAAAGGCTCTGAAGGTTGGGAACAGAAGGAGAAAAAGGACCTTCAAAAACCTGGAGGAGAGAAAGAATAAGGGATAGCAACCCAAAACCTGTCAATATCTATTGAAAAAACTATCAAATGTAAAGGAAAGTGGTATGGAGAGAGGAGATTTTCTAGCACTCAAGGGATGAGCCACATATCACAGTTTTGTTTTGAAACACCTTTTTTCGTACCACCCTATTATTCAAATAACATGTGCCTTAACTAGTGAGAGTCCATGTTCAGGGTTAATCTACGAGTGGATTATCCATGATATGTTAATGGGAACAAACCAAGAAGAGTTTAGGATAGGTAGAATACCAAAAAGGAGAAGGAAAGACAAAAAAAAGGAATATTAAAACCCATGGAGGGAGAGACAGCCAATCAGAACAATGGCACATCATGCTGACCAGCAAAAGAGGAAGAGACATGATGCTGTGGTTCCCCTAGAGTCTTTGTTCTTTCCGGTTCCCTCAGTTGTAGAGGCAAGACCTGCACCTCTACTCTGTGTCTCAACACCACATGGAAGCCTCACCCTGTGCCCACCAACCCCTGCAGGACACGGAGAGTCAAGCAGCCAGGGGCAGTGTGCCGTGTAGCTGCCTACTGGAATGCTGCCTGCCATCTCACTTACCAGGGAACTATGCAGTCATGCTGCCTGCCATCTCCCTCGCCATCCACCACCATCCTCATCCCACCAAGAAAGCAGATAAGCTTCCTGGATGTCCCTCTCCCACTATGGAGATTCTAGACTCCCTCTTCTGGTCATTACCCATTACAGGGAGGAACAGAATTGGCCACACCTCTTTATCCTGGCAGTTAGAGCTTCACATGGGAAAAGTTTCATTTTTCATTTGTATGCTTTTACTTATGAAGCTGTAAATTCATAAAGTTGTTATCAACTTAACTTCTCACCATCTTGAACACTCCAATTTTGGTTTGGTTTAGTTGTTTTTGCATTTTGTTCTTACTTTTATTTGTTCAGTTGTCACTGATTTATTAATTGTTTTTATTCTCAAATATGTGACTGGTGTTATCAACACAATATGAACACAGTAAGTAGGTAAGCAAGGAAACTCCCAATCAAGGCCTGTCAAACACAAATCCAATACAGGAGCTTGGAAATAATAAGTAAATAAGGAAGTAAAAAAAAAAATTAACTGATTGTATTCACTGGTTCTCTGAAAAGCACATCACTCAGTCTACTCTGGCAAACCCTTAACTATACTTCCTGTGGACTGGCGTATCTGCAGACTTGAACTACCCCAACCTGGTGAGTGAATGACAGGCCTCTCAAATATCCATCTAAACGCGAGCCCCGGAGAAACAGTAATGAATAAGTAGGAAGGGTAGTAGTAAGAGGGACAAGAGTAAATAAGTATGTAAATAATTAAGAAAAATCCTAATTCAAACTTGTCTATCATCTAAATACAAGAGCTCAGGAGGAAGTGTCATTGCTCCCCAGGTAAGACGAGGTACTGTACAGCCAGGTAAATCTGCTTCGTAAAATGAAGAGAGAGAGAGAGAGAGAGAGAGAGAGAGAGACTGTACATAAGCAATTATATCTTTCCCCACACACACACACACACACACACACACACATACGTTTCCCTAAGGGCATTCCATCAGTGTGACGTAATGGGATTAACTTAACTCATCCCCAAAACTCCCACAAACTGACTAACTTCTTCCTCTTCTTTGTCATCTACTAGGTAGTTACCCTGTGACACAAGTTAGGGAGGTGAAGAGAGAGAGAGAGAGGTGAGATGAAGTGAGAATATTCCTATGTATTTTCTGTCATAGCACCTTTTGTCTCCCCTGAACCTCTAAAAATATCAACATTTAGACAAGTTAGGGAGGTGAAGAGAGAGAGAGAGGTGAGATGAAGTGACATTATTCCTGTCTCTCTCGCAGCTTAAACTTTCAAAAATATTTATAATGAGAAATGTAGACAAGTTAGAGAGGTATAGAGAGAGAGAGGTGAGATGAAATGAGATTATTCTTTTGTTTCTTGCCTAACACCTTTCTCTCTCTCCTTCTCTTGGCCTCTGCCTCCTCAAAAACAGCCTATATAAATGAACTGGTGATGGTACAGGCCTATAATACCTTGTAACAACATTTCATCATAAAATCTGCCAATGCTGGTTGAATTATAATCAGTCATTCCTCATGCTAACCTTATTATTATTATTATTATTATTATTATTATTATTATTATTATTATTATTATCATCATGTCATGCAGAATATCATGGTGTTTTGGTTGCAAGAGTCCACGTAAATATAGATTGAGCCATCGTATTCATGTTTTTCATTGTGTGGTGTTGTAAATATACTTTATCTGTAAATAAAAAATGTATCCTATGACATTTGTTTATTTTATTATATGTGTGTTAGGTTAGGTTAGCATAGTCTATATACAAGCTCTTGGCAGTGCATATATATCACAGACACATTGTTAGTAAATCAATTTGAAGTAGAACCAATTGTTGTGTGTGTGTTAGGTTAGCCAATCACACCCTTATCTTAGAAATATTCCTTTGTATATGCTTATGTACCACAGCCAGATACACACTGATTAGGGAGGTGGATGGAATAGTGGTGAAACACTGAATATACTGCTTGACTCTTGCATTGGGGAGGTGGACAGAATAGTGGTGAAAGAGTGGATATACTGGTTGACTCTTGCATTGGGGAGGTGGACAGAATAGATGAAGGAGTGAAGATATTGGTTAACTCGTTTTCTATGATTTTATTGGAGTTTTCATTAATTTATGGTTTAATTGTGAGTGATAGGCTAACCCTTTAACTCTTTCAGTCTTCAGTATCATTATAAACAGTCTACTGTGTCTTTCATAACTTCTAATTAATTTTAAGGTTCGCTTATAAACTCAGTCCTCTCGTTTTCTATGCTTTTATTCGAGTTTCCGTCAATTTAAAGGTTTAATTATAAGTGATAGGCTAGTTGGCGTGTGGAACCGACTCCCTCTCTCTCTCTCTATCTCTTAACACCTCACAGTGCTTCAAGTGACATGTTTTCATTTCTATTCGCTTATAAAGTCAATGTACCCTCGCATTTCCTGCCATATAATTAAAGTATCCGGTTGTACCCCATGGTGAGGGTCCGCTTGTTTCCACCTCCTTCACCGAGGGAAGGAGGCAGACTGCTCCAGGCGTTTTGGGAATGTTTTTTTATTTATTTATTATTTTTGATTGTCTTCCTCAGTGTACCTGGGAAACACCGTGCAGTGCGGTTGTGTGTGTGTCCTCTTTTCATTTAAACACCAGGGAACGGGACCACAGAGGCACAGGAGGTCAATTAAGGTGAGTCTAGTAGTGACAGGTAGCAGAGGTCTGGCTTCAACCTACGACAGTACCTGGAAAACACTGGAAATACCTGGAAAATACTTGATACTTAATAGCAAAAAGGGAGAAGAGAAGAGAGAAAATAATGCTATTTATCATGGAATAGAGGCGGACACACACACACATACACACACACATACGCATACATATATATATATACACACACACACACATACAGACACACACAGACACAAACACACACACATACGCATACACACAGCTGAAATTAATCCAGAAAATAGAGAAATAACCTTCATAACAACCACAAATAATAAGGAAAGAGAGATAGCCAAGCTTGTTTACATCTGAGCCCCCTCCCAGCCCTCCCGCGGCCGCCATGATGGATTGCCAGAGTCTACCCCCGGTTCCAATATTTTTTCTATTTTCTTAACTTATATATTTAGGCTTTTTAACTAAGATTTTATGGTTTGTAAAAATATTTGGTGGTGTTTTGAGTGTTTTGCGTGCGAGTGTTAAGGGAAACATGTCGATTATGAGGTTGTTTCAGCGTAAATAAGTGTTGCTGTTTGCCGTTAAATTTTTCATACCGCCAAACATAATTTTTTATTTCAGCCGCTAGGCAAGATTTTATGGGCTCAAAAAATCGTTTATTGTTTTTTAAATATGTTATGATGCTTTTGAGTGAAATACGTGGACTTTTAGAGGGGTTTTAGACCCGTTGAACACTCAAAAAGTTGACATTTATAAATTCTTTATTTATTTATTTCAGCTTCCAGTTAACTTCTGATTGTTTGTAAAAATAGTTTCGATTTTTTAAAGTGTATTGTGTTCGTGAGAAATGAGATTTGTGGACTTTGGAATGTTTTTTTTTATCGCGTTTGTTCGAACACTTTTTCATATAGTTATTTAAATATAGCTTTATTATTACTGAAGCTTGGAATATTTTTATATGTCCAGAATTAATTTAAAATTATGCCCTTTCATAATATGTAAAGCATTCCGGCCTAGCTCCATTTTTGCGAGGGGTCATTTTCAAAATCATTTGCGTAACGTAAATATGGCGGACGTGACGTCATCAGCCGCCTTCATCCGGGAACCGAGACCCTGGACCTTCCCTCCTCCCACTGCCCTTCCATCAGTGTTTAGTGTTATTTCCTATATTTTCCAGCTGTTTTCATGCATAGAGAAGAATATAAAGAGAAGAAAGAAGGAGAAATGAAGAAGAAGGAGGAGGAAAAAGAAGAAGGAAAGGAAGGAGGAAGAGGAGAAGGAAAAGAAGAAATATTAAGAAGACAATATTTTCACTGAATTTCCAGCGTTTTAAAGGTAAGCAAAAGTAGTACTAGTAGTAGTAGTAGTAGTAGTAGTAGTAGTAGTAGTAGTAGTAGTGATGTAGCTGCCTTGTTATATAAGATGAAGTGTTTTGAGTTAAATAAGCAATTTTTTTTCTAGGCATTTTTAATGTTTTTGGTGTTTTGGAAGCAAATGATATGTTTTTTTCGGTGTTTTTGTGTAGAAGTAAGTGTTTCTTGGGTGTTTCGAAAGGAGAATGTGTTTTTTTAAGTGTTTTTGGCTGGAAAAGTGTGTTTTTGGGTGTTATTGAAAGGAATTTAATTAATTTTTAGTGTTTTTTTTTGGCATAAATAAGTGTTTTTTGGGGTGTTTTGAAAGGAAAATTGTGCTTCTGGATGTTTTTGGGGAGGAAAAATGTGTTTCTAGGTGTTTCTGGTGTGTGTGTGTGTGTGTGTGTGTGTTGCCTTGTCTTTCGTTGTACATATGCTTATACAGTGTGTGTGTGTGTGTGTGTGTTGCCTTGTCTTTCGTTGTACAGATGCTTATGCAGTGTGTGTGTGTGTGTGTGTGTGTTGCCTTGTCTTTCGTTGTACAGATGCTTATGCAGTGTGTGTGTGTGTGTGTGTGTGTGTTGCCTTGTCTTTCGTTGTACAGATGCTTATACAGTGTGTGTGTGTGTGTGTTGCCTTGTCTTTCGTTGTACAGATGCTTATACAGTGTGTGTGTGTGTGTGTGTGTGTTGCCTTGTCTTTCGTTGTACATATGCTTATGCAGTGTGTGTGTGTGTGTGTGTGTGTGTTGAAAATGTTCGCAAGATATATAAATCTTTCATTTAAAACCACAAAATGGTGAGTAATGTTGAGAAGGAAGAAGAAAGGAAGATTAGGAGGAAGAAGAGGAGGAATAGGATTTAAATGAAGGAAAATAACAGGGACAAAGTTTTAAATCATATTATTCGCTATTTCTTTCTTTATTCAGTATTTCCTTATTCCTTTCTTTATTTTCGTTTACTTCCTCCTCGTATCCCTTTTCTGCCAGAGGAGGAAGGGGAAGAAAGGAGGATGAGGGTGAGGAAGACGAGGAAGAGGATTAAACTTCTTGCATCTTTCTTACAGAATCGTCAGGATGTCAACATTGTATAATGGTACAGTGTTGAGACAGGGACGGTCGCGTTATAATTCACTAATTGAGGTTACTTTTGATAAATAAACAACTAGTACGGAGTCTTTTAAGTATTTTACATTATCTTATACCGGAAAATATTAAGGAAAAGTCGCGTAAATAAGAAAAAAAAGGCAAAGATTAGAGGTGTGTTTTGGGGCTGTTTTTGCAAGTGTTTTGAGGTAAATTGTCTGTTTTGTTTGTGTGTGTGTGTGGCCGGGAGGGGGTTGCCTGTGTGTGTGTTTTCAAGGGAGTTTTCATGGTTCTAGTTTAGCAGGCTGTAGTGGAAGTTACTGGGGTTTTCAAGGGAGTTTTCATGGTTCTAGTTTAACAGGCTGTAGTGGAAGTTACTGAGGTTTACAAAGTATATTTTCAAATCTATTTTTTTACTGTGTAGCCAAATAATTATAATATAAAACGACAGAATTTATCAGTAACAATATTATTTAACCCACCACTGCCTGCTCTACCACCCTCACCATCCACAGGGCCTAATGATGATGATTCCTGCTTTCATCCTCATCGGGGCTAACGAGACCAACCTGGGGCTGTACTCTGGACTGACGCTGTATGCCATAGGTGGGTCTGGAGGGGCTGGGATAACAGATAATTTAAATAAACACTCAAACACTTAAAAAAACACAAAATTCATGCTGGTATACACTTAAAAACACACAAAAAAAAAACACAAAATTCATGCTGGTATACAATTAAAAACACACTGAAATACTTACTAAGGCTGGTGTACACATGTAAACTTGTACGCAAACACTGGTGTACACTTAGAAACACACACACACACTTGGTAAGGCTGGTACACACACACACACACAGACTCATAAGAGATGCTGGTATATGCTCAGACATCCATACACATATTAGGTAAGGCTTGTGTACACCAATTTAGATGTATGTCCAATGAGATAGCTTGTATTCTCTCTCTCTCTCTCTCTCTCTCTCTCTCTCTCTCTCTCTCTCTCTCTCTCTCTCTCTCTCTCTCTCTCTCTCTCTCTCTCTCTCTCTACCTAACTTAATGTAACCTAACCTAACCTAACTTAACTCAGACTTGATGGCATCTTCAGGCTAATATAAGAGATATTGGTGTGGAATCTTATATTATAATATTTTAAGTATTTTGGTGTAATTGTAAATTGAATATGTATTTTATTCTATTAGACTGAAGATGCCAGCAGTCTGAGTGGCGAAACTTAGTGCAAAATAAAGTTATGGTACTGAGTACGTCTTGTTCATAACCCAAGTATTTCAAGAAACTTCATCAATGCTCCATCACTCCCTTTCAGTTACCTTTTATAATCTACAGGGAATAATTGCTCCCTTTACCCACTTAACCCAGTGATAATTAAGTGCAAAATAAAGTTATGGTACTGAGTACGTCTTGTTCATAACCCAAGTATTTCAAGAAACTTCATCAATGCTCCATCACTCCCTTTCAGTTACCTTTTATAATCTACAGGGAATAATTGCTCCCTTTACCCACTTAACCCAGTGATAATTAAGTGTTTACTATCTGAAATCTCAACACTCCTCCATGTCACCCTGTACCTCTTTCAACAAAACCACTCAAATGTATTAAAAATTCACAGAAATTTTCACATTTATTAGCTACAACAGACCAAAAAGGTTACAATAAAATTGTCCCCTTTGAGAAAAGGAAATGATTTTATATTAGCTAAAATGTCCATGTTAAATACAAAATGGGTCAAGTATCCTTTATCTCAGGACTAATAATGTGTCTGCCAGGTACTGGTGGGGGAATTGAAAGCTATTCCACAAATTATGACAGCAATGTTGTCAATGGTTGGTTTTGATTGGTCAAACTTCACACAGACCAACAGGATTACCTTGTTATTACTTTCAAATTATATATGAAGGTTACTTGATGAAAGAATCGATTCCATTCTACCCAAGAAGATGAGGCCCTAGGAATGTAAAGGTTGCTGACTGGCCTGCTTGGGGGACCTGCAGACGCAGTACAGTTGCACGAAGGATTTCTGACATCTAAGTCTACAGGGATCTCAGTACAATCTGAACATTCTCTTAGGTAGATGCTGGCTTCCAGCAATATATGTGGGCACCTACAATAATTTGATGAGCACATTTTCTTTCTTAGAGGGTATGTATATATGTTTGTTGATATATAGCACCCTAATTTCTTTCACAATGATATATTAAATAATTTTTAGTTAACACTAAAATTTATCCACTATATAGGTACTAAATCTTCTGCCTAAACTTCCACATTACTAATCTCTTCTCAGGGAAGAGTGCCCTGTGTTTATGACAACTGAATAATACAGCTTTACCTTTTATATGGAGTTTTGTGGCAGAATGTGGATGACTTGTGCATTTATCATCAAAAGTGGCACCTTAATAAAATTTGGCAACTTTACTGATTTGGTCATAAATTTTTACAATACTTAAAAGTACTTAGTAGGGAGGAACCTGTGTAAAAATAAATAAGTCAACTTGTACTATGTGGTCAGATCATCCACTGCAAAGGCACATCACCTATAATTTCACATTTTGGAATGCAACAGTGGCAGCAGACTAGTGTTGCCAATAACAACCACTTGTTACCAAAGACAAGATACTGACAAGCTACAACCCTAAATCCCTCAAGGATGATGAATGGCAATATTGCTGTACTGTACATGCTTGCAGTGTCTGTCCTTGATTTATCCATCACTCATAATTCTTCAACTTGATAATTACAAACAAGATACCACCAATAACATAATACCCAATTTCCCTGGAAATGAAGAAGTATTTTGGAGGATAAAGCAAGTATTATAAATTACAAGGAGAAAAATATGACCTGCACGAAATTTAAATTGAAATAACCAAGTCCAAATGATCCCTGAAGGCCGCATGTCCCTCACTTCCATGGCTGCCTCAGTCCTTGTTCTTGCGGCCCATATGAAGCTGAGGGAAGGAGGTCTTGTTGGGCTGCGGGTTGAGACGGGAGGCAAGGTTCATGAACGGCTCCAGCAGCAGGTTGCGGTCCACTGTGTTTACCTGCCACACCCTCAGCCGCTCCCCCGCTGCCCACCGCTCAGCTGTTGCTTCATCCACCCCGCCGCTGCTGCCTGCCAGGTCACTCTTGTTGCCCAGGATGATGATGGGGACCTGCAGGGGTGGTTTGCTTCAGGGCTCATAAGGATCATTAAATCACTGTGGCCCTAACAACAAAAGAGGTCTGCTTCATTCTTTTGGTTCATCTCAATGGAACGTGGAGCATTACAGGTAAGCCAGAGAGGGACTGGTGAGCATTATAGGTAAGCCACATTAAAATGAATTCACAGAGACATCAGCAACCCCTCCTTGGTGTGCTTATGGTTCTCAGGATGTGGCTGACAACAGACAACAACAGCCCTTCCACATAATTGGATTCAATTTCTCTATGCTTCTGTGCCATGTTATTGATGAGGCTAAGCACCTAGTGTTTTCTCTTATAACATTTTGATATGAAGTTAATACATCTTTGTAAGGAAGGACAAGAGAAAATATCTTACATCTTTCTTCTCCTTGTGGCGGTCTATGTCCTTCTTCATGTCAGTGAGGAGCTGGAAGGAGAGGCTGTCTGTCACACTGTACACCAGCACGTAGCCATCAGCCAGGGCGTGGTAGTGCTGCGGCAGGTTGCGGTGCTGGGCGTCCAGACCTGCTGTGTCATAGAACCGCAGCTTCTCCCGTGTCCCTCGCTCCGTCTCCACAATGCCCACATAGGTGTCCTCCACCGTGGGGATGTACTGCTGTGGCAGAGAAGAATGCCTCAACCTCATACCTTGACAAGCTTTTCTGATTTTAACATTTACTTTCAATGTTTGCAGAGGATGAACAGTTTCACTCACTACCCACTATTCTCACTCACATTACCAAGAACAATATATGTATCACTCACTAATAAGTTAATTATCATATGCTAAACTTCCCAATAAGCTTCTTTCTGTTTCCTTTCCTTTCCTTTAGTTTTTATTTCACTTGACATCCCATCCATGGACATGTCCCATGCACAGTTACACAACATTTTCATGAGGTACACTAACCCTGTCATACCTCTGCATTTACTCACAAGCACTGGGGTTCCTACAGAATGCCTTGCTGAGTCACACACTTTAGACATCTAATTTGGTACTTCTGTTATTTCTGTACTTGTATTTTTAAGATCCACTTGGAGAGTTTCTAACAAGCTAATATGTGATTACTTACAAACACAACTCTATAATACTTAAGGATAAGAATGCAAGGAGTCATTGTGAATGGGACCATGTCTAGTCATCCTCACCTTTTCAGCTGTTGAGTTTGCATAGATGGCCTTCTCAAGTATGGAGGTCTTGCCACACTGTCGGGCCCCCGCCACCACCACACGACTGGTGCGCCCCATCACATTTCTCTGGGGACGGACCGGTATGTCAACAAAGAGTGGCAAGCAAGACAAGAATCTGGCAGATATTGTCATGACCAAAACTCTTAAGTGTATAAGTATACTGGCAGATGTCTTCATGCATATTGTAGCTGCAATGATGTAAGCCTCGGGTGATGTCTAAAAACTATGTCTGCTGCTCCTCATACTTCAGCCAAACAAGATATGCACATGCTGCAGGATAAATGACCATAAGTAACTCTGCATCAACACAAGTACATGGTGGATGTGTCTGCTGGACTGTCAGTGACCAACAGCTGGCCTAGAGTGGAGGCTCAAGCATCTCCACTTCTCCTCCACTGGATATCCTTCACAGTGATCATAGAGAACCAAATCTTGTTCATTACTGGAATCAACACCAATCACAAAGTTACTGTAGATGTAGTGGTACCTCTACATTGCATTAGCAATCACCATGGATTACTGCAAACAATTAAATGACATCAAATTAAATGCAGGAGTCATTAACTATCTCACCAACAGTCTGCATTCTTTCAAAGTGCATGTCATAACAATGCTGGCTGTGGCTGACCCATTAATACACATTCAGGAAGCAGAATGAACTGCCTTGAGAAACATGATTAGGGTTAAATACCTACACACAACAAAAAATATGCAGTAAAAATAAGTTTTGGAGTGTTGAAGAACATTCAGGCTGAGGTTGACTCTTTTAAACATCATCTAACATTTGTTTAAAAAGAAAAAAAAAATTGTAATAATAAATAAATAAAAAAATCTGGTCAAGATGATTCAGTGATGTGATGGAAGATAAAAGTAAAAGAAAGTTTATAAAAATTTAAAGAGTTTTGGTATGTTTAGTGAGGGGAGGGAACTAAATTACAGTCATGAGATGCAGCAGGACAATTAAGATGACCTCCACTTGGGTCATGGTGGTCATCATGGCTCAAGTGGTGTGGTCATGTGCCTTGAGTGTGCTCAAACATTTAGATCAGCTTCTCATATTATGGTCACAGTACATGGAAAAACAGATGGTTCTGGCACCCTGAGTGAATGGGTTAGAGTGTGATGATGAGAAAGGGCAGCACAGATGCTGGAAGTGTGAGAGGTTGGCTTCCTGTAAAGTAGGAGGTCAGGGAGCCTAACTTTGCAAGAGGATTCAAGTATGTAAGGATGTGGTACAGGGCAGCTACAAATGGTGACCTCTGTGGGGGAGTTCCCCTTGAGGAAAGAGTGTGCTGAGGGTATTCTTAGATGAAGATGTGAAGCCTTTAAGAAGTCACATAAGGCTTCACCGTGTCAAGCCTCACAGCCTCTGCCTATCATCAACACTCGTCATGGCTCAGACCGTAAGGTACAATAAGAGGTAAAATCTAGAGTAACATGCTTTACAAAGGTTCAAATATAATAATAGGTATTAAATGTATCATATATAAAAATAACAACTTACTCCAACACAGATGTGACAGCATTAATCATTCATAAGCTTTGTCTACATAAATCAACAAAAACTGCCTGTGACTTCCACTGTGGCAGCCACTGGGGTGGGAAGGGCAATGCCTCTGCTGGGCATGACAAGCGCATGAGCAGCAGGAGCAGCAGCCTCAGCAGGTCCCCGCAGCAGTGGCAGGGAGGAGGCACCACATGGGACGAGGGGCACAACTACACAAGGCAAAAAAAAAAAAACACAAGTCTCCCGGTAAACTCTGACTCCGCCTGCCATTCACGAGTCCTTTGCGACACAACAGCGCCGTGAGTGAGTGTTAGTGAACAGTAACCAGCACATTTACTATCTAAGATCTTGACACTTCCAGAGAGGACACTTGGTAAATTGCAGGTACGTAGGTGGTGTGAGTAGGGGAGGAAAGGAGGGTAGACTTAGAGAGAGAGAGAGAGACTGAGAGAAATTGCAAAAATATGACGGGACAAACTAAGCCAGACTTGCAGGACAAGCTTATGAGGAGGGCACAGATAAGCATGGGTGAGAGAGAGGGATTTGGGGTGGGAGGGGCGTACCTGACCCACCACAGCACCCACGAGTCCACCATCAAGCATCCCCCGCCAGCTCCCCAGCACCCCACAGTCCACGCAGTGTTCCCGGCTCCTCCACGCCTCTTTCACCTGTTTTTCCTCCCGAGGTTTCCTAAACATCCCCCAGCAAGTGGCCCTCTCTCGGCTACACTGGAGGGGGGGAAGACATGGGTTCTCTCCCCACCTACAACACTACACAAGCACAAGCTACAGGGGCCAGGGAACAAGGGGCCGGAGGGGGCAGTGTCCAGGCTGGGTTCTGAAATAAAGTCTTATAATATGGCTTCTTTCACACAGCAAATGAAGTACATCATTGCCTTGTGCTTATACTCACTCACACACACACACACACACACACACACACACATGTGCACTCACACTCACACACACACACACACACACACAAATGCAATTTTATATCAGTGATGCATGAACATTCCGTTTTATACAAACCTACAATCCTGTTCTCTGTTGGTGACTGTTTGTCTGTCAGTGTGTCCGTCTTTCCCGCAGTGTCTGTGGCTGTCAAGGGAGGTGGTGGAAGGCAGTACAGTACATCACAGTCTCTTACTACAGGACAAGGCAGTACACAAGCCAACCTGGGTTTAACAAATAGGTAAGATAAAGTTTCTTAAGGTACCTGTCTCCTCCAGAAGTGAGGGTTGGTGTTCCCTACCACACCGTGTGCCTCCGAGCATCACCTGCTGCTCAGAGCACGTCACCACACAGAGAAGGTACTGCACCATGAATGTTACATGATACTGTATGATAACTTCCTAAATGCAAACAAAATTTTAGTGACTAAATGTAATAAGTTTATGTAAATTACAACACAGTTTACATTGTTTATCTCTGATGCTTGGTTGGTTACTTTTTTTAATGTTTTCTACTGATCCAAGGTTAGAAAATTGCATTGTTGTGTATAGTTTGTATGTAGAACTACCCTCCATGTATTTTTTTTTTTTGGTGTGTGTGTGTGTGTGTGTGTGTGTGTGTGTGTGTGTGTGTGTGTGTGTGTGTGCATGTGTGTGTACGTGCGTGCATGCGTGTGTGTGTGTGTGTGTGTGTGTGTGTGTGTGTGTGTGTGTGTCACAAACATTCATGGAAGTTCACCACTAGTGGAAGTGTTTGTCTTCCATCAGTAAAAGGGAAAGAATTTAACTCATAACTAATCAAAGTCTATCAGAAAAACAGTTTCATCTTGTAATCAGCAGGATGCAGTCACCCAAAAATTTACCAGCAAAGGTTGTCAGTGGAGAGACACCTTGGGATAGAAAATCAATGCTAATGTGGCAGTGCTCCTCAACAAAAAGGGAAGGAGGCTGAAAGAGAAGACATGACACACCAGCACCAAGAAAATAAACCATCACATCCACTGATCCTCTTTTTAATCAATGTAAAATTCTTTAATATTAATCAAAACCCTTTAAATAATCACAGCTGAAATAAACACTGCTTACGAGCCATTTCACTCTTTACAAACATGACATGGTGGTTACATACATAACTAACTATACACATTTATCTATCTATCTATATACCAGGCTGGCAATCCCACACACACACACACACACACACACACACACATCATTTACACTCTAAACTCCATACGTCAACAATGGAAAGTGACAGTCTTGTGGACTACCCTATTACACCCCAAGAACTTATTTCTCTAAGCTATGTACTTATAAAATAAAAATATATTGGCTATCTGGAATCTTCATGCTTCAGTATCATAAGGAGCTAAGCACTGGCTTCCTAACCTACTACTATAAACACTATCATCCAATAAGTCTTATGAACACACACTTCCTAAGAAAATTTAAAAACACTTCCACCCTGACAGCTCTATATAAACATCTCCCTTTTCTTTTTTTGCATATGGAATTAGCCAACCATTGTGGTAGTTTTTCTGTTGTTCTCTAGGATTCTGATGGTTGAAAGGTGCAACAGTGACTGATAAAGGAAAGAAGACCCTCATCAAGTAAGAAATCAAGGTAAGAAAACCAGAGGATCAGTAGAACCTGAGGAAGTCCTGGCCTATGAGGAAATTACTGGATGGAGTTGACATAGGAGACAACCCTTAAGAGGGGTGGTAATGCAACCCAAGATGGAGGACCAGATAGGGTGCTTGTCACACCACCAGGGTCAGGACTGCTGGGGGTGGATGGAATGCAGCCTGAAGTTGCCCAGAGGGTCAGGTCCCAAAAGGAAGCACAACAGCACAGTTAAAAAAAAAAAAAAAAAAAAAAAAAAAGGCTCTGAAGGTTGGGAACAGAAGGAGAAAAAGGACCTTCAAAAACCTGGAGGAGAGAAAGAATAAGGGATAGCAACCCAAAACCTGTCAATATCTATTGAAAAAACTATCAAATGTAAAGGAAAGTGGTATGGAGAGAGGAGATTTTCTAGCACTCAAGGGATGAGCCACATATCACAGTTTTGTTTTGAAACACCTTTTTTCGTACCACCCTATTATTCAAATAACATGTGCCTTAACTAGTGAGAGTCCATGTTCAGGGTTAATCTACGAGTGGATTATCCATGATATGTTAATGGGAACAAACCAAGAAGAGTTTAGGATAGGTAGAATACCAAAAAGGAGAAGGAAAGACAAAAAAAAGGAATATTAAAACCCATGGAGGGAGAGACAGCCAATCAGAACAATGGCACATCATGCTGACCAGCAAAAGAGGAAGAGACATGATGCTGTGGTTCCCCTAGAGTCTTTGTTCTTTCCGGTTCCCTCAGTTGTAGAGGCAAGACCTGCACCTCTACTCTGTGTCTCAACACCACATGGAAGCCTCACCCTGTGCCCACCAACCCCTGCAGGACACGGAGAGTCAAGCAGCCAGGGGCAGTGTGCCGTGTAGCTGCCTACTGGAATGCTGCCTGCCATCTCACTTACCAGGGAACTATGCAGTCATGCTGCCTGCCATCTCCCTCGCCATCCACCACCATCCTCATCCCACCAAGAAAGCAGATAAGCTTCCTGGATGTCCCTCTCCCACTATGGAGATTCTAGACTCCCTCTTCTGGTCATTACCCATTACAGGGAGGAACAGAATTGGCCACACCTCTTTATCCTGGCAGTTAGAGCTTCACATGGGAAAAGTTTCATTTTTCATTTGTATGCTTTTACTTATGAAGCTGTAAATTCATAAAGTTGTTATCAACTTAACTTCTCACCATCTTGAACACTCCAATTTTGGTTTGGTTTAGTTGTTTTTGCGTTTTGTTCTTACTTTTATTTGTTCAGTTGTCACTGATTTATTAATTGTTTTTATTCTCAAATATGTGACTGGTGTTATCAACACAATATGAACACAGTAAGTAGGTAAGCAAGGAAACTCCCAATCAAGGCCTGTCAAACACAAATCCAATACAGGAGCTTGGAAATAATAAGTAAATAAGGAAGTAAAAAAAAAAATTAACTGATTGTATTCACTGGTTCTCTGAAAAGCACATCACTCAGTCTACTCTGGCAAACCCTTAACTATACTTCCAGTGGACTGGCGTATCTGCAGACTTGAACTACCCCAACCTGGTGAGTGAATGACAGGCCTCTCAAATATCCATCTAAACGCGAGCCCCGGAGAAACAGTAATGAATAAGTAGGAAGGGTAGTAGTAAGAGGGACAAGAGTAAATAAGTATGTAAATAATTAAGAAAAATCCTAATTCAAACTTGTCTATCATCTAAATACAAGAGCTCAGGAGGAAGTGTCATTGCTCCCCAGGTAAGACGAGGTACTGTACAGCCAGGTAAATCTGCTTCGTAAAATGAGGAGAGAGAGAGAGAGAGAGAGAGAGAGAGAGAGACTGTACATAAGCAATTATATCTTTCCCCACACACACACACACACACACACACACACGTACGTTTCCCTAAGGGCATTCCATCAGTGTGACGTAATGGGATTAACTTAACTCATCCCCAAAACTCCCACAAACTGACTAACTTCTTCCTCTTCTTTGTCATCTACTAGGTAGTTACCCTGTGACACAAGTTAGGGAGGTGAAGAGAGAGAGAGAGGTGAGATGAAGTGAGAATATTCCTATGTATTTTCTGTCATAGCACCTTTTGTCTCCCCTGAACCTCTAAAAATATCAACATTTAGACAAGTTAGGGAGGTGAAGAGAGAGAGAGAGGTGAGATGAAGTGACATTATTCCTGTCTCTCTCGCAGCTTAAACTTTCAAAAATATTTATAATGAGAAATGTAGACAAGTTAGAGAGGTATAGAGAGAGAGAGGTGAGATGAAATGAGATTATTCTTTTGTTTCTTGCCTAACACCTTTCTCTCTCTCCTTCTCTTGGCCTCTGCCTCCTCAAAAACAGCCTATATAAATGAACTGGTGATGGTACAGGCCTATAATACCTTGTAACAACATTTCATCATAAAATCTGCCAATGCTGGTTGAATTATAATCAGTCATTCCTCATGCTAACCTTATTATTATTATTATTATTATTATTATTATTATTATTATTATTATTATTATTATTATCATCATGTCATGCAGAATATCATGGTGTTTTGGTTGCAAGAGTCCACGTAAATATAGATTGAGCCATCGTATTCATGTTTTTCATTGTGTGGTGTTGTAAATATACTTTATCTGTAAATAAAAGATGTATCCTATGACATTTGTTTATTTTATTATATGTGTGTTAGGTTAGGTTAGCATAGTCTATATACAAGCTCTTGGCAGTGCATATATATCACAGACACATTGTTAGTAAATCAATTTGAAGTAGAACCAATTGTTGTGTGTGTGTTAGGTTAGCCAATCACACCCTTATCTTAGAAATATTCCTTTGTATATGCTTATGTACCACAGCCAGATACACACTGATTAGGGAGGTGGATGGAATAGTGGTGAAACACTGAATATACTGCTTGACTCTTGCATTGGGGAGGTGGACAGAATAGTGGTGAAAGAGTGGATATACTGGTTGACTCTTGCATTGGGGAGGTGGACAGAATAGATGAAGGAGTGAAGATATTGGTTAACTCGTTTTCTATGATTTTATTGGAGTTTTCATTAATTTATGGTTTAATTGTGAGTGATAGGCTAACCCTTTAACTCTTTCAGTCTTCAGTATCATTATAAACAGTCTACTGTGTCTTTCATAACTTCTAATTAATTTTAAGGTTCGCTTATAAACTCAGTCCTCTCGTTTTCTATGCTTTTATTCGAGTTTCCGTCAATTTAAAGGTTTAATTATAAGTGATAGGCTAGTTGGCGTGTGGAACCGACTCCCTCTCTCTCTCTCTATCTCTTAACACCTCACAGTGCTTCAAGTGACATGTTTTCATTTCTATTCGCTTATAAAGTCAATGTACCCTCGCATTTCCTGCCATATAATTAAAGTATCCGGTTGTACCCCATGGTGAGGGTCCGCTTGTTTCCACCTCCTTCACCGAGGGAAGGAGGCAGACTGCTCCAGGCGTTTTGGGAATGTTTTTTTATTTATTTATTATTTTTTATTGTCTTCCTCAGTGTACCTGGGAAACACCGTGCAGTGCGGTTGTGTGTGTGTCCTCTTTTCATTTAAACACCAGGGAACGGGACCACAGAGGCACAGGAGGTCAATTAAGGTGAGTCTAGTAGTGACAGGTAGCAGAGGTCTGGCTTCAACCTACGACAGTACCTGGAAAACACTGGAAATACCTGGAAAATACTTGATACTTAATAGCAAAAAGGGAGAAGAGAAGAGAGAAAATAATGCTATTTATCATGGAATAGAGGCGGACACACACACACATACACACACACATACGCATACATATATATATATATACACACACACACACATACAGACACACACAGACACAAACACACACACATACGCATACACACAGCTGAAATTAATCCAGAAAATAGAGAAATAACCTTCATAACAACCACAAATAATAAGGAAAGAGAGATAGCCAAGCTTGTTTACATCTGAGCCCCCTCCCAGCCCTCCCGCGGCCGCCATGATGGATTGCCAGAGTCTACCCCCGGTTCCAATATTTTTTCTATTTTCTTAACTTATATATTTAGGCTTTTTAACTAAGATTTTATGGTTTGTAAAAATATTTGGTGGTGTTTTGAGTGTTTTGCGTGCGAGTGTTAAGGGAAACATGTCGATTATGAGGTTGTTTCAGCGTAAATAAGTGTTGCTGTTTGCCGTTAAATTTTTCATACCGCCAAACATAATTTTTTATTTCAGCCGCTAGGCAAGATTTTATGGGCTCAAAAAATCGTTTATTGTTTTTTAAATATGTTATGATGCTTTTGAGTGAAATACGTGGACTTTTAGAGGGGTTTTAGACCCGTTGAACACTCAAAAAGTTGACATTTATAAATTCTTTATTTATTTATTTCAGCTTCCAGTTAACTTCTGATTGTTTGTAAAAATAGTTTCGATTTTTTAAAGTGTATTGTGTTCGTGAGAAATGAGATTTGTGGACTTTGGAATGTTTTTTTTTATCGCGTTTGTTCGAACACTTTTTCATATAGTTATTTAAATATAGCTTTATTATTACTGAAGCTTGGAATATTTTTATATGTCCAGAATTAATTTAAAATTATGCCCTTTCATAATATGTAAAGCATTCCGGCCTAGCTCCATTTTTGCGAGGGGTCATTTTCAAAATCATTTGCGTAACGTAAATATGGCGGACGTGACGTCATCAGCCGCCTTCATCCGGGAACCGAGACCCTGGACCTTCCCTCCTCCCACTGCCCTTCCATCAGTGTTTAGTGTTATTTCCTATATTTTCCAGCTGTTTTCATGCATAGAGAAGAATATAAAGAGAAGAAAGAAGGAGAAATGAAGAAGAAGGAGGAGGAAAAAGAAGAAGGAAAGGAAGGAGGAAGAGGAGAAGGAAAAGAAGAAATATTAAGAAGACAATATTTTCACTGAATTTCCAGCGTTTTAAAGGTAAGCAAAAGTAGTACTAGTAGTAGTAGTAGTAGTAGTAGTAGTAGTAGTAGTAGTGATGTAGCTGCCTTGTTATATAAGATGAAGTGTTTTGAGTTAAATAAGCAATTTTTTTTCTAGGCATTTTTAATGTTTTTGGTGTTTTGGAAGCAAATTATATGTTTTTTTCGGTGTTTTTGTGTAGAAGTAAGTGTTTCTTGGGTGTTTCGAAAGGAGAATGTGTTTTTTTAAGTGTTTTTGGCTGGAAAAGTGTGTTTTTGGGTGTTATTGAAAGGAATTTAATTAATTTTTAGTGTTTTTTTTTGGCATAAATAAGTGTTTTTTGGGGTGTTTTGAAAGGAAAATTGTGCTTCTGGATGTTTTTGGGGAGGAAAAATGTGTTTCTAGGTGTTTCTGGTGTGTGTGTGTGTGTGTGTGTGTGTGTGTGTGTGTGTGTGTGTGTGTGTGTTGCCTTGTCTTTCGTTGTACATATGCTTATACAGTGTGTGTGTGTGTGTGTGTGTGTGTGTGTGTGTGTGTGTGTGTTGCCTTGTCTTTCGTTGTACAGATGCTTATGCAGTGTGTGTGTGTGTGTGTGTGTGTGTGTGTGTGTGTGTGTGTGTGTGTGTGTGTTGCCTTGTCTTTCGTTGTACAGATGCTTATGCAGTGTGTGTGTGTGTGTGTGTGTGTGTGTGTTGCCTTGTCTTTCGTTGTACAGATGCTTATACAGTGTGTGTGTGTGTGTGTGTTGCCTTGTCTTTCGTTGTACAGATGCTTATACAGTGTGTGTGTGTGTGTGTGTGTGTGTTGCCTTGTCTTTCGTTGTACATATGCTTATGCAGTGTGTGTGTGTGTGTGTGTGTGTGTTGAAAATGTTCGCAAGATATATAAATCTTTCATTTAAAACCACAAAATGGTGAGTAATGTTGAGAAGGAAGAAGAAAGGAAGATTAGGAGGAAGAAGAGGAGGAATAGGATTTAAATGAAGGAAAATAACAGGGACAAAGTTTTAAATCATATTATTCGCTATTTCTTTCTTTATTCAGTATTTCCTTATTCCTTTCTTTATTTTCGTTTACTTCCTCCTCGTATCCCTTTTCTGCCAGAGGAGGAAGGGGAAGAAAGGAGGATGAGGGTGAGGAAGACGAGGAAGAGGATTAAACTTCTTGCATCTTTCTTACAGAATCGTCAGGATGTCAACATTGTATAATGGTACAGTGTTGAGACAGGGACGGTCGCGTTATAATTCACTAATTGAGGTTACTTTTGATAAATAAACAACTAGTACGGAGTCTTTTAAGTATTTTACATTATCTTATACCGGAAAATATTAAGGAAAAGTCGCGTAAATAAGAAAAAAAAGGCAAAGATTAGAGGTGTGTTTTGGGGCTGTTTTTGCAAGTGTTTTGAGGTAAATTGTCTGTTTTGTTTGTGTGTGTGTGTGTGTGTGGCCGGGAGGGGGTTGCCTGTGTGTGTGTTTTCAAGGGAGTTTTCATGGTTCTAGTTTAACAGGCTGTAGTGGAAGTTACTGGGGTTTTCAAGGGAGTTTTCATGGTTCTAGTTTAACAGGCTGTAGTGGAAGTTACTGAGGTTTACAAAGTATATTTTCAAATCTATATTTTTACTGTGTAGCCAAATAATTATAATATAAAACGACAGAATTTATCAGTAACAATATTATTTAACCCACCACTGCCTGCTCTACCACCCTCACCATCCACAGGGCCTAATGATGATGATTCCTGCTTTCATCCTCATCGGGGCTAACGAGACCAACCTGGGGCTGTACTCTGGACTGACGCTGTATGCCATAGGTGGGTCTGGAGGGGCTGGGATAACAGATAATTTAAATAAACACTCAAACACTTAAAAAAACACAAAATTCATGCTGGTATACACTTAAAAACACACAAAAAAAAAAACACAAAATTCATGCTGGTATACAATTAAAAACACACTGAAATACTTACTAAGGCTGGTGTACACATGTAAACTTGTACGCAAACACTGGTGTACACTTAGAAACACACACACACTTGGTAAGGCTGGTACACACACACACACACAGACTCATAAGAGATGCTGGTATATGCTCAGACATCCATACACATATTAGGTAAGGCTTGTGTACACCAATTTAGATGTATGTCCAATGAGATAGCTTGTATTCTCTCTCTCTCTCTCTCTCTCTCTCTCTCTCTCTCTCTCTCTCTCTCTCTCTCTCTCTCTCTCTCTCTCTCTCTCTCTCTCTCTCTCTCTCTCTCTCTCTCTCTCTCTCTACCTAACTTAATGTAACCTAACCTAACCTAACTTAACTCAGACTTGATGGCATCTTCAGGCTAATATAAGAGGTATTGGTGTGGAATCTTATATTATAATATTTTAAGTATTTTGGTGTAATTGTAAATTTAATATGTATTTTATTCTATTAGACTGAAGATGCCAGCAGTCTGAGTGGCGAAACTTAGTGCAAAATAAAGTTATGGTACTGAGTACGTCTTGTTCATAACCCAAGTATTTCAAGAAACTTCATCAATGCTCCATCACTCCCTTTCAGTTACCTTTTATAATCTACAGGGAATAATTGCTCCCTTTACCCACTTAACCCAGTGATAATTAAGTGCAAAATAAAGTTATGGTACTGAGTACGTCTTGTTCATAACCCAAGTATTTCAAGAAACTTCATCAATGCTATATATATATATATATATATATATATATATATATATATATATATATATATATATATATATATATATATATATATATATATATATATATATATATATATATATATATTTTTTTTATTTATTTTTTTCCCCCTCAGATAGTTTTCAAGAATGCGATACCTACCATCTGACATCTACGGTGGAGAGTTCTGAGAGCAACAGTGATCCTGATGAAGGTCTACTCATGAGAAAAAGGAGAAAACGTTGTAAGAAAAATCTGCCTGATGACTTTGTCAGCAGTGAAAACTTACATGGTAGGCATACCTGGTCATATTTGAAAACAATTTATGAAAGAAGAAAATCATAACAGTGAATACAACAGCAATACTATTGTTCATTAATAATTAGATTGACAAACTGAGAGAACTGAGAGGTGGGGGATAGCTGGGAAAACACAAAGTGGTTTGGTTAGCAAATTTCTTCAATCTCATTTTTGTCTACAAAGTGTCTGACTGTAAACATTTACAGGTGAAGGGTTTCCCCGGACTATTCACTGACTCCTTTTATTTGTCTTTGACAGCCCCCAACACCAAGCCCTTTCACAGTTTTTTTTTTTTTTTTTCGTGTCTTTGTAATATGTAATGATTTTTCCACAGAAGCTGTCCACATGAAGCCAGCCTCACAGAAGCCACAGGTCACAACTTCTCAAGATAAGGTAGCTTCTGCTCCTTCACAGGTTGTACTTCCAACACCTCCTCCTAAGGTGTCTTTGGATATGCGGTCACCAGAACCCATGGGATGATGGAGTGCAGTGCAACAAAAGATTCGGTATCCAGCAAGACATCCAAGTCATCTGACAACAGTGATGGCAGTGGCCAGCATGACAGGAGACATCATGACACGCCTTACCAAAAAAGAAACCATGATCGAGGTGACAATCTTGACCACCATGACAGGAGACACCATGACACACCTCACCGAAGAAGAAGCCATGACCAAGGTGACAGTCCCGACCACCATGACACACCTCACCGAAGAGGAAGCCATGACCAAGGTGACAGTCCCGACCACCATGACACACCTCACCGAAGAGGAAGCCATGACCAAGGTGACAGGAGACACCATGACACACCTCACCGAAGAAGAAGCCATGACCAAGGTGACAGGAGACATCATGACACACCTTACCGAAGAAGAAGCCATGACCAAGGTGACAGTCCCAACCACCTATCTTACTATAGTGACAGTCCCGACCAGCATGACAAGAGGCACCATGACACATCTTACCGAAGAAGAAGCCATGACCAAGGTGACAGTCCCGACCACCTATCTTACTATAGTGACAGTCCCGACCAGCATGACAAGAGGCACCATGACACACTTTACCGAAGAAGAAGCCATGACCAAGGTGACAGGAGACAGCTTGACACACCTGACCGAAGTGATAGCCCTGGCCAGCAGGAGAGGAGATATGAAAAACACTATCAAAATAGAAGTCATGACCATTATGACTGGGACAATAGACGTGATAGACACAACCAGAGAGACAACAAGAGCAGGTGTGACCCTTGTAATGACAATCAAAAGAATCACAAAGGTAGCCAGGAAGATGCTGAATCCAGCTTCCCTCTAACTAGTAAGTTCTAATCCTTATCACTATGAGGAATTGTATGTAGTGATTAGTACCCAAAATGACAAAGTTGAACATAACAATATTAAGTACATAGACCTAGTTGATATACCCTGGAACATTATTGCACTGTTATATTCATTACGTATTAGGCTCCGTCCACACTAGCGGGTAAATCCCTCCGGGCACACAGAAGCTTATGTCCACGTGGCAATGCCTGCCTGCCTAGGCCCCTTGAGCCCCAGTCAAGAGACGAGCACCCGTGCAGTCAGGCAGAGGATCTCTTTAATCTGATGAAGACTGCGGTACGACAACATGAGACCACTGATTCTAGCCGGATGGAGGGGTAGACATGACCATCTGGTGTAGCCGTATGTACTTCCCTGGCAAACTGACAGCCATGGATCCAAAGCTCCCAATGTACCTTGTATGTCTGGCAGTGGTGTACTGCCAGGTGCAACGGGCTATGCCCGATGAAATTCCTCATCTTCTGTCACAGGCAGTTTACTCGTCTTTTGCAAAAGTGGAGAAAATGTCGGCGGGCAAACAACTCGCTTCTGCCCGCTAGAGTGGATGGAGCCTTATATTGCATGGCATAGTAGGTAGTTTCCCACAACCATTTTCAGTTTCTCAATTTTCTAAATATTTAACCCAACTGTCCTTTATATATATGTTTTTTTTTTTTTTTTTTTTTTTTTTCACATCTTGGCCACTACGCTTGTTAATGACACTGGCCTATAGTTTAACGGATCCTCTTTACTGCCACCTTTAAAATTGGTTTGATGGTTGCCCTCTTCCAATCCACTGGTATTTTCCCGGCCCTGTGCCAGTGAGACATATCAAGTTACTCAATTTACCTGCTAATTGTTGTATGCACTCTTTTAGCACCCAACTGTGGTCTGTATTGTTTTAAGCATATTGTGTACTTGTGGCAGGCCTGGTATTCTTTGCATATATTCCCCCTGGGGCTACATAGATACTAGAATGTAGCCCTCTCCATGTCGGCTGTGTGCCGTAAGAGGCGACTGATTCTGGCCCTGGGTGGGGATCTCTTTTACTAGCCCATAGCAGGTCTTTTTACCGCTTGACATATTTTCCCTTCTCATTTCCCTTTGCTTTCTGTCCATTTTCTTTTACGTTCTCTTACTTTTCCGAGTGGTGGGCTGACTCTTTGTCAGAGTGAGGGTTGGTGTCCTTTACTTCCCATAGCCATTTCTGTCTTTCTCTTGTTCTATATACCTCTACTGTTTAGGGTGACACTAGGCTGGGGATCTGCCCATTCTTCTCTACCTTTTATAGTCCCACTTGTGGCACATGCCCAGGGATAATGCTAGGCACAAGTGCCATGGGAACCCATTTATTGAGTCGTGGCCCGGGATGGCGGATGGTCACCCTCACAGTTCAAGGGTGGTTTCTGCTGTTCTGGACCATGGCATGGGGAGGTAATGCATAGGAGCAGGTGTCAGGCTATGGATGGATTGTGGCTAAACAAAGTTTTAATTTTTTGTATTACTGGGATCATCCATTTATATATTGCAGTTATTCTTCATTCAAGTCAGATATCTTGAAAGCCTTTATATATAAAAATGCAAGCACTAACTTTTTTTTTTTTTTCATAAAATATGGAAATTATTTTGGTTTTGATATTTTTACAAGGATGAAGATTATTAAATTTATGAAAAAGTGTAAGACTGAAGAATATATATATACACACTTTCTGTATTACTTGTATTTTTTACATGCCTACCTTGTATTCTGAAATTGCACAGTACTATGGTTGCATTCAACAAGTGTGAAGGCTGCATTATCGTGCTCTACCAGCCTGCCTGTCAACAATGTGCGGTCTCGTAAAGGATATGTTTCTGTTTATAATAGCCTATTCGACTATAGCTTACGTAAATGATACAGAAACATATACTGAGAGACTGGATGCACTGATGACATGCAGATTACCAGAGCACGATAATGCAGCCTTCAAACTTGTTGGAATCAACTACAAAAGCTCAGATAATTCACGGATAAATAAACACATGGATTATTCCACCAGATATTACCGTGTATTACACGTGAATTTGTACACGTGTATTCCACGTGTTCATTTTCACGTGAATTCGATTTTGCATTTTCCATCAAATATCCATGAGTAATCCACGTGCAGGATCCACGTGTATTCCACGTGAATTACGTGACATTTGCCCACTGGGATGTCAAATAATTAGATTTAAAGAAGATTCGTATATTTTCGATTAATTATGTGCACCGACTTTTTGGGTGTTCTCATTTTATTTTATCCTTATTTAGTATTTTCTCTCTTTGCTTTATGATTGAAATTAGCAGTAATTAATAAACAGTTTTGAGGGAAACTCACATATTATTGGACTTTAATTATTGTCTTGTGTATCCTTATCCTTATTCCTGCTATCGTTTATCTATTCATTCATTCATCAATCTATTTATCTACACATCTATTTACCAATGCATTCATTTTGTGAGTGAATGATTAAAAAAAAAAAAAAACGTAATCGATAAGCGTTCTAAAGGAGACGTGTATTATATTACGATCATTCACCATAGACTGTTCAACATGTTCTCCATCGTCATCTTCTGTCAAACCTACACGTGGCGATCCCTGCACGGAACATACCTACTTATTTCCACTTACTTCTCTCCATAAATTTGTCTAATTTTCTCTTAAAGCTTTCTAATGACTCGGCACTAACAACCTGAATCTCTTCAGTTCATTTACCACTTTGTTTGAGAATCTCTCTCTCTCTCTCTCTCTCTCTCTCTCTCTCTCTCTCTCTCTCTCTCTCTCTCTCTCTCTCTCAAAATTCATCAAGCTAACACCTATTAACTTCTTGTCCTATCCAGCGTGATTACTGAGCCTTGTGTCTTGTGTCACCCTTTATAACTGTAGCGATAACAAAGACCTTGCATCACCAATGAAAAAAAAAAGAAAAAGAAAGAAAAGCAACCATAAAAAAAAAAAAAAAATGGATGATAATCTCATTATCTCGTGAAAAATAATCACGAAGAGACAATAAGCACGGCTCTTGGGTATTATGGAAATAACCTTAACTTACTGCCGTTCACATCTGAATAGAATATTATACCTTTTAACCCTTTCACTGCAACACGAAACAATTAGCAGCACCAGAAACAATGCGTGAAATCTTTATAAGCCTCTACAAGAAAGTTAGCGATGAAAAATAATATATTTTGTTACTTCTTCCCAGTTCAAAGATTGGCTATAGAACAAGTAAATACGATGTCTCAGACTGATTGGTAATTAGGAAAAGGTATACCAAGTGACAGTGAAAGGGTTAAAGTCGTGATCTACACTAATGAAAGAATGGACACTGATGAACTAAATTAACGTAAACCTAATCCAATCTAACCTAGCCTTTGGATGGAAATATTAATGTTACTGAACTTCAATTCCACTTAATCCCTTTAAACTTTTCTTATGGATGAAATATATTGTCTTAAAATTATGAATCAGCAGTGAAATTAACGTACTGAATTATTGAATCCATCCCAGTCTAACTTAACATAGCCCAATCTAACCTAACTCTTAGATGAAAATACCGATATTACTGTACTACCTTCAATATTACCTCGGCCCTTTAAACTTTTCTTATGGGCGTCAATTCGCAACTTTATTTACGTCTCGGCAACCTCAGTGCTGTGGCAGAGGTGGGCGGGGGAACACGTGTCCCCGTACCTCCTGTTTATCACACCCGCATCTATTACTAGTGTCTCCTGGCAGCTTCTAACATATTCCAATAGAACTTTAAGCACAGATCTCCATATAAGAACCAAAAACATACCTCTTTAATACATTCCAGCCGATATATTTACTTTTTGAGTCTCGTGAAAGTGAAAGGTGTTCCAGATTTTTGGTTTTTGCCCAGATATTCATGTCACTAACTCGTAACACGCCTGGATTTGTGAGGGAAAGTTAGTTTAATGGTGCAAACACAGTGTGGTGCAAATATGGTGAAGGTTTAATTGTGTGGACAGGAGAACGTGAAGATTGTGAGAAGAGCGTGAAGGTTGTGGTGCTGGTTCCCCACTACCTGCTGGCTGCTGCCCCCCGGTGCGCCTAGAGGTGAATGTAATAATAATAATAATAATAAACGGTTTATTATTTAGGCAGTTGACAAAATGAAAATGTACATAGGATGTTGCATGTGTTGTGTGGTGATGATGTGCTGGGACTGTGTTGTGTGTGTTGTGTTGGGTGGTGGTGCGAGATGTTTGGACTGTGTTGCGTGTGTTGTATTGTGTGGTGATGTGAAATGTTGGGAGTGTGTTGCGCGTGGTGTGCGGTGATGTGAGGTGTTGATTGTGTTGCGTATGTTTACTTACCTGTTGTATTGTTGTGTGGTAATGTGAGGTGCTGGTATGGGCCTCTAAACCTGTTATCTGATACTTATTGTTGATTTTGTTCTGTGTTTTGCTGTCTTGTTTTCAGATTGTGGTGTTCTGCATGCCAGATTTGATGGTTGAAGATGGGTTTTTCGTTTTAGATACTTAAAATATTATTCATTACAGATTAACATGACATAATAGTTATATATATATATATATATATATATATATATATATATATATATATATATATATATATATATATATATATATATATATATAATTTTTTTTTTTCAGATGTGATTTCATCATCTCCTTTATGGTCTGATGCCTTTAGTGTTTTTATCAATTTTGATTTTTTTCTCTCGTTCTCTCTGGACCCCTTTTTAAAAAGAAAGTCGTGGTTTATCACTACATGGTAAATCTTACCAATGGTGGCTCCTTATGCATTCTATTGCTGCCCTTCTCCAGGACAAGCAAACTTGGGGACCTGGTGGGAGAGTGGGGTTTTTAGGGTGGGGGATGCCAAAATAGTCCCAATTTGAAAAAATCTAAAAAAAATCTAAGGAGAGAACACCGCTGTTGGGGGGAAACCCTAAAAAAATGTCAACAAACAGGGAATATCTGCCCCCAGTACCCTGCTACACTATCTTATGAGTGATGACGTTCAATTTCGTTCTAATACGTCATTAAAAGGACGGCTCTCATTGGTTGAACAGGAGAAATACAAGAGAGCGTGTGCCATTCCACACTGGAAACCAACATATTAACACGCGCATTACACTGTATCCCTCCAAGTGAGCCTCATCAGCATGGACTTAGAATTTGTGATGCAGCACAAGATGGATCACGTCACTGTAATGTAACCACGCGCGACCCCAAAACAAATCCCACGTGTGTGTTGCACAGTGAGTATTCATCTCCATGTGTGCAGAATTTAGCTGCTCCATGAGGAGCTGCTATTAGTGAGATTTACCGTCACTGCAAAATAGCTTGGTTCTCAGGCTATGAAGCCAGTGCTTGCATTGGTTCATTGACAACGTGCACAACCCAAGCTATCTGCTGACCGCACCAAATATGAACTTACAGAGTGGAAAGCAACTAAACAACTTGCTAAGCAAGATTGATTCTAGTGAGGGATCAGGGAGTTGGAGCTCCCTGTGAGGAGGTTAGTATGATCACTTTATGTTAGGGTATGTCATCCACACTAATGGCAGTGTGCAGGGCTCAAAATTTTACAAGATGTATTTATGGTCCTATCTGGTCTTATTTATAAGAAAATAGTCATAACACAGGCCTCCAAACATGTACACACACACACAGTCAGTGTTTGACACCATTATGATCAACCCATCAGGCCACCAGGATGTCAGGCATGCACCAGCATTACATGGCTGTGATAAAGTTCAGTAGTGCAGTAGCCATCCACCTCACAGGGGGACCACTTGGAGACATTTCAGGATAAGTGTGACCACAGCACTACCAGGTGGCAGAGAGTCATGTTGGTTGTATCAGCAGCAGCCAGTGCTCAGTGGCTGGGACATCTCAGTATCTCACCAAGTACCTGGAATTTAAACAACTCTCACCTCACTCCACAACCACTCACATCCAGGCACACCATGAGATGAATGTGTGTATTTCTCTCTTGGTAACAATGGACCTCAGAGAAGCCCGTTTGACTTGAAGATTAGCATCAAGTAAAGACATCACAAAGAAACACATCACTTTCAAGAGTACAAAGGCAAGACTACCTCATCAGTCAGGTCATCCCCAGCACTCTCCACATGTAGACCTAGCAGCAGTCAGGCTAAGTTTGGTGTCATTTGTCACTTATCCATGCAAATCCTACTGTTTCTATGGGGTACATTAATGCTGGGAATATGCATCCCAGTCACTGTTTGTGGAAGTGGAGAGAGAGAGAGAGAGAGAGAGAGAGAGAGAGAGAGAGAGAGAGAGAGAGAGAGAGAGAGAGAGAGAGAGAGAGAGAGAGAGAGAGAGAGAGAGAGAGAGAGCGCAGGTTATTGAAGAAGTGAAGGGATAGAGAAAGAGAGAGTGAGCAGGTTATTGGAGAAGTGGAGGGAGAGAGAGAGAGAGAGAGAGAGAGAGAGAGAGAGAGAGAGAGAGAGAGAGAGAGAGAGAGAGAGAGAGCAGGTTATCAGTCCAGCAGTAGAATACAGGAAAAGTAGAAAGAGTACAAAAGATATGTGATCTGATGAAGGACACCAACACTTTGTCATCAGGATTTGCTGTGGCCTTAGTCATCCTAGTGTGTTTTGCCAGCTTTACTCTTGTGAGGCATTCAATTGCTGCCCCGTGGAACCCTGTCACAGCCACTCAGTATAGCATCTGCTGACTGACTGACTGATTGAGGCATCTTCCATTGAGGTTTAGAAAATGAAACGTACTTTAATAAGAGCTCCTTCTTAAATATAGGTAAATGTAGAGTGTAGCTATTTCATCTTCCAGATCTGAAAGATGCCGTAAGACCAAAAATATAGATCTAAATATTGATAAGAGAAATGTTGAGAGTAGCTTTTTTATCATCCAGACAGAAGATGCTGGAAGCCCTTAAATATAGACCTAAATATTGATATGAAAAATGTAGAGTTTAGCTTTTTATCATCTGGACATGGGAAGATGCTATAAGACCAGTTTTAGAGCCACAAGTAATACAAAAGTGAACTCTCAAAATAACAACAGCAGGCAGTTTTAGAGGCACAGGTAAAACAAGTGAATTATCAAACTATAAAAATAACATAACAGCCAGTTTTAGAGGCACAAGTAATAGAGAAGTGAATGATCAAAGTATAAAAATAATAACAACAGCCAGTTTTAAACCCACAAGCAATACAGAGCTGAATACTCAAACTGTCAGAACAACAATAACAACCAGTAAAAAATAACAACAGCTGTCAGTTTTAAAAGCATTAGTAGCACAGTGAATGATCAAATTATAAAAATAACAACAAAGGTGACTTCATCTGCCTTGAACCTGTACTGTGTTGGCGAGTGTCAGCATGTTGAAGCCCCACGTAGACAGGCTGTGATAGCAAGCAATATTGAAGTGAAGCCAGACCAGTGCTATTCACTCTGCTATTTGTGGATGCACCCTGACCTTCTGCTGACTGAAAGTGATTGTTTTTGTGTTATATTTTCAGTGCTGGGCTAAGTAGTGTGTGGGCTGGCACAGAGCTCCGATCCTTAATTCTGTTGTGTTCGTTTCTGAAATCCATTAAGTTGGTGTTTGTACTGGAGTATTATAGGCTTTTATTATTATTATTATTATTATTATTATTATTTATATTATAGGCTTTTATTATTATTATTATTTCTATTATTATTATTATTATTATTATTATTATTATTATTATTTATATATTTATTTATCATTATTGTTATTTTATTCTATTTTATTTTACTTATTTTATATGTGGAATATGTGGAATTTTTTTTATACAATGCTTAAAATTCTACTACTTCTACTACTACTACTACTACTACTGCTACTGCTACTACTACTACTACTACTACTACTACTACTACTACTACTACTACTACCACTCTAGTACTACTACTACTTATGTTACTTTGCTCAAAAGGATTGACTTGTCATGGCCAGAGAGAGAGAGAGAAAGAGAGAGAGAGAGAGAGAGAGAGAGAGAGAGAGAGAGAGAGAGAGAGAATAAAAATAATAAATGATAATAATAATAATAATAATAAGTGAATGTAAACTTGGCAACAAAATATGAATACATAATTAATGTGTGTTAAGATGAACCAAAAATTCTGTATTCATTTAACTTGCTTTTCATAATGTACTTAATATGAGAGATAACATTTACTCAGCAAGGGGAGGTAGCTTATACAAGTGAGGGTGGGAGGTGTGTGGTAATGTGAGAGAAGAGAGGGAGGTGTGATGCATCCTAAGTGAGCCAGCCAGCCAGCCAGCCAGCCACCTCTATGATCAGGCAGAACACATGCACACCTTCCTTTAATTCAGATCAGTGTGTGGTGATATGAGAAGAGTGAGGTCAGATTATTGTGTGGTAATGTGAGAGAAGTGAGGGAGGTGTGCTGTATCATTGAATCAGCCAGCCAGCCACCAAGCCGAACACATGCACAGCTTCCTTTAGTTTACATTAATGTGTGGTGATATGAGAGAGATGAGGTCAGATTAGTGTGTGGTACTGTGAAAGTAGTGAGGGAGGTGTGCTGTGTCTGATAAGTAAGTCAGGCAGCCACCAGCCACCTCTAGCTGAGTTGAACACTTGCACAGCTTTCCTTAGTTTAGATCACTGTGTGGAATATGAGTGAAATGAGGGAGCCAGCCAGTCACCAGCCACCATCTGCCTCTATGATAGTCAAGTTGAATACTTGCACAACTTCCCTTAGTTCAGATCAGTGTGTGGCATATGAGTACAATGAGCCAGCCAGCCAGCAGCCACCTCTAGTCAGACAGAACACTTGCACAGCTTCTCTTGGTTCACATTAGTGCCATCAGATGCAGAGACACACCAGGGGAATCCTAGAAACCATAGGAACTCTGAATCCTTTAACATTTACTCGTACATGATACAAAGACAGCATTGTCATCACCACCTTGCATTATTCCAGGGACTTCCCCCAGTGGTTACTGCTTGGGGGCGGGACAGCAACACTACACACCACTCATGTCTTTAAATTGAACAAAAATTGATATATGGATTCAGAAAATGCTTTATATTATTGATTCTGCAAAGAGTGAGAAGAACTGGGATGTGATAGGGAGAGGTACACCAATTGTCTGATCCTTATTTTATTTATTTATTTATTTTTAATCATCTGAAAACTTTTGGGGGATATGACATCATTACTTTACCCACCAGTACCTTCAGGCACCATTTAATTTTCTGGTGTGTTTAAAGTGGTGATGGAGATGCTGTGGGGGTGATGGGAATGCTGTGAAGGTGATGGGAATGCTGTGGTGATGGGAATGCTGTTGAGGTGATGGGAATGCTGTGAAGGTGATGGGAATGCTGTGAGTGATGGGGGATGCTGTGAAGGTGATGGGAATGCTGTGAGTGATGGGAATGCTGTGAGTGATGGGTGATGCTGTGAAGGTGATGGGAATAAAATGATGGGGATGCTGTGGGGGTCATTTTAAGTGACTGGTTTTGTTGACACACTAACTCAGCCTGACAAATAATAAGGAAGTGAAGTGACACATGTTTATATCTCTGTGTTGATGAATAGGTCAGCTGGTGTGAAGAGAGGGTAGATAAACGGGTGTAGATGGGTGGCTAAGTAGATAGGCAGATTATTTATTTATTTTAGTGCTTGCTTTGTTTGTTTATGTATTGTTTGTTGATGTGTGTGTGTTTTCTATTTGTATGCACTGTCTGTATGTCTGTTTGTTTGTTTACTGTATTCGTTTCTCTCTCTCTCTCTCTCTCTCTCTCTCTCTCTCTCTCTCTCTCTCTCTCTCTCTCTCTCTCTCTCTCTCTCTCTCTCTCTCTCTCTCTCTCAAACTACATATATCTTCAAGGGAGGAGTTTAAGAGGAATAAGATTTAAGGGAGTGAGTTAAAACTAAAAACAGCTTGGCTACATAGGGAGTGGATGTGTGTGTGTGAGAGAGAGAGAGAGAGAGAGAGAGAGAGAGAGAGAGAGAGAGAGAGAGAGAGAGAGAGAGAGAGAGAGAGAGAGAGAGAGAGAGAGAGAGAGAGAGTATGCTATCCCCTTTAAATTTGTTTTGTTTCAGATGAATTCACAAACTGAAATATCCATGTGGGATTCTATGTACTTTTCCCTTGGTACTTATGTTGTCTTGAGTGGTGTGTGTGTGTGTGTGTGTGTGTGTGTGTGTGTGTGTGTGTGTGTGTGTGTGTGTGTGTGTGTGTGTATCAAGGTTGTATATTTGCATAGTTATATTTACCTTGTTTTAGTGAATATCATCATTGTGGTAGAACAGCAAGGGATGGGAGTCACAGAGGAAGTCATATAAGAGATGGAAACAACTGGAGGAGACTCGTACATAGGAACAATCTGTCACTGTAGCCCCTTCAGTGCTCTTTGGTACATCTTTACTTAATTACTTATCACTCTGAGACATCTTTACTTGTTTTACAGCCATCTGCAATCACTAAATTGGATGGAAATTGCAAAAATCTATTCTTTTTAATCCCTTACTTTCTTGTAGATATTTAGAAAGATTTCATGCACTGGTGATTGTTTTGTATCACAGTGGAAGGGGATAAGGAAACAGTGAAAGTAGAAAAAGTATATATCACCATCACCATCACCATTTCATTTAACATCCTTACTTTCCCTCATCATGCTAGGTGGCTGAAATCTCCTCCACATTTTTGCAGTTCTGTGATGCATTGTGTGGTGATGCTTTTGTTTTTGCTTAGGGGGAGAAATGAAGCTTGTGTGGGTGGCTGGGATTGGTGTGGCTGATTTGTAGTAGCCTCAATAAACAGGGAGCTTGAAGACTGGCTAAAGTTATGGATGAGAATGTTAGGTGAGGATGGCTTGGTATGTTTTATACAGGGACTGCCATGTGTAGGCCTGATGCCTTCTTGCAGCTGGCCGTAATTAATGTAGCTAGGTAAATGCCTGGCAGAATTATTTATGTGGCTTTTGTGTACCATGTAAGAGAGAGAGAGAGAGAGAGAGAGAGAGAGAGAGAGAAAGAGAGAGAGAAAGAGAGAGAGAGAGATAACAAACTCAAAATTAAGATATAAATAGAAGTGAAAGAGAATGAAGAAAAGTTAGTTAGGAATTGAAAGATGATTAAGAATAAAAATAAATTTTAATGATTATATTGAAGAGAGAGATAAATTGAGAGAAAAAATTAATGATTATATTGAAGAGAGAGATAAATTGAGAGAAAAAAAGAAGAGTTGTAGATTTGAAATGATATGAACAATACATGTTTTGTTGTTTTGTTTGGATGCAGTATTACAAGTTTGATCAATGGAACCAATTATGTTCTTTACAGTGCAATACAATGATGTGCCTGAGTGAAAAATGTTGTTGGACACGGGAGTGAAATAAACTCGCCCACCAGTTGCCTGCATGACAGCTGGCTGATTGGAAATAGAAAAATAATAATGATAAAATGAAATAAATAAGTAAATAAATGGAAGCTGAAAAATAATAACATAAAATAGATATATGATAAAGAAAATGAAAGCTGTCCATTCTGATACTGATACATTTAATTATATATTGTTTTGTTTTTATGTTTTACTGTTTGGCAATTTTTATTTTTGTTGTCATGAGTACATTAGTGGAAAGAGCCACAGCAATGCTGGCTGGCATAATTATCATAGGTTTTAAAAGTACATTATTGTTGGTATGATTATTATCGTGATAGCAGTAGTAGTAGTAGTAGTAGTAGTAGTAGTAGTAATACCTGTCATAACTATTATTTTTACATAAGGGGTACTGGCCAAGGCAATGAAAATTGATTGAAAAAGGCCCACTGAGATGCCAGTCCCCAAAGAAAGAGCCTAAATGATTATCCAAAGTTGGAGAGGTGTCTCAAAATGTCCCTGTTGAAACAATTCATCATAGGAAGGAGGAGGAGAAATACAGAAGCAGACAGGGAGTTCCACAGCTCACCACTTCAGATTAAAAAAATATAACTTTTGTATTTCCAACAAATAAAAGCCAACTGTCTCAAAATGTTCCTCTTGAAAGAATTCATCATGTGAAGGTGGCATGAAAATACAGAAACGGGCAGGGAGTTCCATAGTTTACCACCACAGGTATGAAAAATATCACTGCTGTATTTCCCACACATAAAATCACCACTGCCTCAAAATATGTCCCTCTAGAAAGAATTCGTCATAGTAAGGGGAAAGAAAAATAAAGAACGGGCAGGGAGTTCCACAGTTGACCACCTCAGATTAAAAAGAAAAAAAAAGTATATATTTCCCCACATATAGAAACCAGCAAAAAAAAAAAAAATAAATAAATAAATAAATAAAAAAACAAACAATATTTGCTAGTAACCTCATCCTAACCTGAGACCAAACATAGTGTCTTGTCTCAGCTGTACCTCTCTTAAGGGGGAACCTCAGACTAGGAACACCCCCTCCTGTGTACTATTCCCTATACTGGGCCAGACAGGACTGCATCTCTTTAAGGGAGGATTGGAGCTGGGTGTGAATTGTGATTGGTGGCGGTGGAGGTGGTGGTGGTGGATGGGGGAGAAGAAGAAGAAGGAGATGATGATAATGATAGTGATGACAACCCAGAGATATCATAATAAATTCTCTGAAAGTACCCAAAGTTTTCTTCTTCATTATTATTATTATTATTATTATTATTATTATTATTATTATTATTATTATTATTATTATTATCTGAAGTGGAAAAAATATATATATATATCTGCTATCACTTAAAAAAATCAACATATTAATAAATAAAAAATCCCTAATTGTGGTCAGAGAGAGAGAGAGAGAGAGAGAGAGAGAGAGAGAGAGAGAGAGAGAGAGAGAGAGAGAGAGAGAGAGAGAGAGAGAGAGTTACATATGTCAGAGTTTATAAAAAGGACACATGTAATTACATAATGTTTTTTCACAGCACAGGTTAGTTAGCAGGACAGGTGTGTTAGTTAGCACAGGTGAGATGGCAATCAGTGCAGAGCCAGGCAAGTCTTTTGAAGGAGAACACCTGAGAGAGAGAGAGAGAAAGAAAGAGAGAGAGAGAGAGAGAGAGAGAGAGAGAGAGAGAGAGAGAGAGAGAGAGAGAGAGAGAGAGAGAGAGAGAGAGAGAGAGAGAGAGAGAGAGAGAGAGAGAGAGAGAGAGAGAGAGAGAGAGAGAGAGAGAGAGAGAGAGAGAGATTAATTTTATAAGTTATGGATAATTAAACAGTAATGTGACAATATAGTATGTAGTTAGCTTAATTAGGTTTGGTTAGGTTAGGTTAAGTTGGGTTAGTTAAGTTAGGTTAAGTTAAATTAGGATAGGTTAGATTAGATTAAGTTTAAGCTCAAGAACCATCATCATTCTCTCTCTCTCTCTCTCTCTCTCTCTCTCTCTCTCTCTCTCTCTCTCTCTCTCTCTCTCTCTCTTTTTCATTATTCATTCATGTAATTCTTATTCTTCACCTTTATTATCCTCCTCTTTCTCTTCTCTCCATCTCTGTGGCTTGTATTTATCTTCCTTCTCCGTCCCTCATCCACCTAGAGAAAGACAGACAGAATAACAGACAGACAGACAGACAGACAGACAGTTTATTTATCCAAGGAGTGAATTATTGAAGTAGGTAAATTAATCCTTATTTATATTTCAAGCTAGTACAAATGTATACAACTCCATAATTCCTGCAGTATTTACATTTTGCTCTCGTTTTCATGTATTTACCTGTCGTCATGTATTTACCTGTGTAGGCAGCTGAGTTTTGATGTGTTTTCAAGGTGAGCTAATTAGATCCGAGAAAGAAGTTAAGCTGGCAGTAATTAATGTAACTAGATGCCTGGCAGAATTATTTAGCTGGCTTTGTGTACCAAGAGAGAGAGAGAGAGAGAGAGAGAGAGAGAGAGAGAGAGAGAGAGAGAGACCTCGCTACCTCATCCTATATTTCATTTCTTCACCGTTCATAATTTTCTGTTTTCCTTTCCTTTCTTTTCTGTTTTCTTCAGTCCTATCATTTCCTATATTTTTCTTTGTTGTATATCTCTATACCCGAGAGAGAGAGAGAGAGAGAGAGAGAGAGAGAGAGAGAGAGAGAGAGAGAGAGAGAGAGAGAGAGAGAGAGAACCAGCAAACGAACGAATAACAAAACACTTCCATTACACTTTGCTTATTATAGTGAGTCACCCAGCAAGATGTGTCAAGATAGTGCCACCACAGTGAGTCATAGTGGGCGTCAGCATCTCTCCCTTGCCTTATCAGAGCCTTGGAAGTGTGGCTCTGAGGGGCTCACTGTCTCCAAACTGTTATCGGTCTCATTTTCATATTATAAGTAGTGTTTTCTTTCAGTGTGTGTGTGTGTTGATGTGAGGTGCGTGTGTGTGCGCATATCTGTGCGTCTGTGTGTGTGTGCAGATGCTAGGTAAGATGAGACGTGCTTGTGTATGTGTATATGTTAATAATTTATAATCGCAAAGTGAGGATATATATAGCTAATGATCAAGTCTCTCTCTCTCTCTCTCTCTCTCTCTCTCTCTCTCTCTCTCTCTCTCTCTCTCTCTCTCTGCCCAAACACAAACAGATGAGTAAGCATATGAGGAAATATATAAACAAATAAAATAAAAAAAACTTTAAAAATTGTGCATTATACATATGGCGATTAGGTTTTGTTTATATCAGGATAAAAATATAACCCTGTCAGTTAATTGCTTTTTATAAAGAACTGGTGGCCTTATGATACTGCAACAGTTTTTGGGGTGACTTAAGAAGATTTTTGACCATATTTCTAATAGGATTTTTGTAATAGGGATAGAAGAAAAGGAACGAAAGAAAATAAAGAAAAAAATAAGAAAACCTTACAAATCCATGCGACAAATAAAGTAAGAAAGGAAAATAATGAGTAATGAAGGAAATAGAAGAAAAGAAAGGGAAGAAAAAGAAAAGTAAGAAAAAGAAGATACATATAACCACACTAATCTATACAACAAAGGGAATAAAGTAAGAAAATAAAAGAAAGGTAATAAAAAAGGAGGTAGAAGAAAAGAAAGGAGGAAGATAAAGGAAGAAAAGAAAACACATACCACTAAGCTATACGACAAAGATGATAAAGTAAGAAAAGGAAGTCATAGGTAATAAAGGAGACAAGAAAAAAAAAGAAGAAAAAGAAAAAAAAAGATACATAACCACTAATCTATACAAAGGAGAAAATAAAGTAAGGAGAGAGAACATTAAGTAATAAATGAGACAGCTCTATCTTCTCGTGTGTGTTTACAGTGATACACCCCTAATGACGCACCTCACTAACCCCCTGGCAGGTAATAGCATCATTATAAAACCCAGACCCTCGTAAGACCTGCAATAAAACATGCACATCAACATTTGTAAACCCTGTCACTCAAATTCTGAACCTTTACATAAACGTTAATCAGAGAAAACTTTGCCTTCCTTTCCTCCCGTGATACAATGCAGAAGAAATTAAAAGTTTATTGAACCATAGAGATAATTTTTGCTTGTGCTTACTTAGAGGAGATCAAAGGAAACTAAACTTGACTCTGTGTTCTGAGAGATAGAAAGAAATATGGTAACTCAAGAAGGAATTAGAGGTTTATTTTACTATAGTGAGATGCATTTTATTTATTTACTTAGAGGAAATTAAAGGAAACTAAACTAGGCTATACATATTCTGAGAGAGAGAGAGAGAGAGAGAGAGAGAGAGAGAGAGAGAGAGCATTAGGGAGATAATCGCCTTCAGTATAAGTGGGCGCTTCCAAATGTAAAGTAGACAGGTATTCACTCATGCATTCATTAATTCATGCATTCATTCCTCTCTTCCTTCTCTTCTTCTATGCTTCC